>NW_023504666.1:50000-327000 GCF_004664715.2 Peromyscus leucopus | reverse complement strand
GATGGACCAATGTGAGGTGATAGAAGGTAGGCTTAGCCCAGGCTCTCCCCAGAAGTGCTCTAAGAGAGCTAAAGTTCTCTCAGCAAGATGGGGGGGGGCGGTGCGGGGGAGACTATTGAGAGATCACATAAGGCACAGACAGTAGCAGATGCTAATAGAGAAGTGACCTGTGTTTTAACTGTAGACATCTCTATGACAAAAGCAATCAGAATTGTATCAGCTAAAAACACACATTAAACAAAGTTACATGTTTTACCATACCATGGATACAAGTATTTATGAAAATAAGTAGGGAACATTCTAAAAGACTATCCAATCTGATAAGGAGAGGGAGGGAACTGGATTTGGGGCAGGGCCAGAGAGGACTGATTTATTCTCAATGCTTTTTCCGGGAAGAATGTGTTTACACATTAGTGGTGTTTTGTTTTTCTTCTGGAGGCTGGCAGAGGGACAAGACACAGAGGGGCGAGTAACAGCTCACACTCGCCCGGGCTGCTACTCTGTGGAAGCTGGGTGATGGAGGAAGGTGGCCTTGAGCTGGGGAGAGGCGTGTAAAAGGAAGCTTGAGCAACAGGGTGTTTATGCTTTCAGGAAAGCAAATGGAGTATCATTCCTCCGCATGATTTATTAGCTGTTGTAGATTACTTTCGGTTGCAAACAGTTGCCTCAGGAGACAATTAAATTTAGATCATATTGTTCTCAGGTTGCCCCAGACAGGTGTTGGCTTGCTGAGCCTTGGCACAAACAGTCCTGTCTAAGAGTCTGCTCTCCTGCCTGGCTGGTAGGGTCCCTCTCTCCAGAGGTAGGGTTCTGTGGTTTTGTGAGGTAGTGAGTGCCTCATTGATGCAAGTATCCAGTCAAGGAGGTAGCAGATGGCCTGGGACACTGTCACTCCTGTGACACTGAGGGCCGCCGTATCCAGATCTCTATACCTAGCCTGGCGTTGTGGCCGGTCCAATCAATCCTCACCAAATGGCTGCAAGTGGAACTAGAAGCCTGTGTGACGTTTCCAGGTGGTACCTCTTGGTAGATAGTGTCTCTGCCCATCTCAGATCTCTTGGGGTGGAGTGTGGCTTGTAATCTTGGATGTGGGAGGTACTGTTGCAGCCATTATTCTGGTGGTTATTCTGAGCAGTTAATAAATATTGACAACAATGTGTCTGTTAACAGACCTGCAAGCTCTGGCTGTTACAATTATCCCACCAAGCCCGGGTGTACCGTTGCGTGCTCCAGGCTGAGCTTGCAGATCTGCAACTCCAGAGCCCATGGGTAAGGGCCTGAGGGTCAGACTCACCAAATGCAGCCTGGTCCATCTGTTCCGTGTGAAGGGGAGCACTGAATGTTGGGCGCATGCCTACGGAGCCCTCCTCTTCTGTGCCCTTATTCCCGGTTTGAACTCTAGCCCCACCATTTACCAGCTATATGAGCTAGTCAATCTCCCAGGCCTGTTTTGCTCTATAAAATGAGGAGAATGATAATGTGAAATGCGCAGAGCTGTATGAGTATTATAATTAATGAACAGAATTTGATTCTGGGATACCAACTACATACTAGGAACAGAGTTCAAGTCCAAGCTTTTCAGCTGCTGAGGCTTTCTGGTTTTGTTTATTTGTTTGTTTTGTTTTTTGGGTTTTTTGTTTGTTTGTTTGTTTTTTGTTTTTTCTGAGACAGGGTTTCTCTGTGTAGCTTTGCGCCTTTCCTGGAACTCGCTTTGTAGACCAGGCTGGCCTCGATCTCACAGAGATCCGCCTGCCTCTGCCTCCGAGTGCTAGGATTAAAGGCGTGCGCCACCACCGCCTGGCGAGGCTTTCTGTTTTTAATTCTCGAGTCTCAGCTTCATCTTCTATAACCCACACAGGTCCAACTGACTGCTCTGCCTTGTCTTGTCCCCACTCACCATAAACCTAACACCCTCATCTCCCTCACTTCCTCTTTGCACAGTTCAGCTTGTGGCTGTCACTCTACATGACATATGTGGGCATGGGCACTACAGGCAGACCTAGGACATTAAGCCTGGACCATGGACTTTCTAGACTGGCCCCTGGTAGGTTAACAGTACTCACCTCTCTATGTAAAGCTGGATAAGATGGAACTGGCCAGGACCACTTCAGGTCCAAGTCAGAAGCACTTGGTTTAACCCCACCCAGTCTTTGGCACGCTGCAGAGAGCGGGCAGTTTTCTATGACTCTAGTTCGGCCTCCAGGGAAACAAACAGACCCGGGGCGGCCGTGATTCTTGAATGTCCGGCATGAACCCCTCGCTGGAAAGTGGACGCACACTACAACTTCCAGACATCCTCGGGCTCAAGGGGCGGAGTCCGCCCCGCCCTAGAAGATAGGATTCACCAATGGGAGCCCAGAGCGCGGAGGGGCGGGTCCAGGGGCGGGACCTCGGGGGAGGCGGCAGTCCAGCCGCAGCGCGAGTCAGTCGCGCCGAGAGCGCAGGGACTGGACGGCTCCGCTCGTCGAGGGTCTCCGGTTGGCCACGCGCGATCTCGCTGGGCCATGGGTAAGCGGCTCGCGGGCGGCGCCGGGGTCGGAGGGCTGGGGACCCGGAGCGATCGCGACCCGCGGGGGGCAACTCGGGTGTCTTGTGTGCTCCCTTCTCGTGGGAAGTCGGGGCGGCCAGGGGCTTCCCAGGCGTTTATCTCGAAACTCTCCTCTCCGGCTCTGGACTGAAATTCTCTGAGCCGCCCACACTTCCTGCTGCGGTTTCAATCTCAAGCGGCCCTGGGCCCATTTGTTGTGACAGCTGTCAGCAGCAGCGGCGGCGGCGGCAGCTTCTCGGCCGCGGGCCCCTCCCTGCCCCGTGCCAGCCCAGCGCTTCTCAGAACCGGAGGCGCCGGGGTCGCGCGCGCGCCGAGCTTCCCACTGCGGCCGCGATTCCTGAAAGTGACTGCGCCGGGTTTTGAAGAACTTGCTCAATGCGCTTTGAAGAATCAACGGTTCCTCTTTCTGCCCAGGGACGTGCTGATGGGTTGACGGTCACAGGCTTCAGGTCCCCCACTCCATCTCTTCTCTCTCCTCTTCCCCTTTCTTTTTGTTTTCTCTCTTACTCTTCTTTCCAGCCCCTGGCAGGAAAGACGGCTTCTTTTTACTCGCCTGATCCTCTGACTTTTCCTCTCTTCCCTCGGGTCTCTCCAGAGGGACAGACGGGGTGGTGGCCCTGGGCTGGGGGTGATTCGTGGAGAGAGGGTAGAAGGGCAGGCTGCCAGAGTGCCACGAACAAGTTTGGCTTTGCTCCCAAGCTCGAGCTAGGGACACAGCCACGCCACTGCATGTGTGACCCCTCCACACTGCCCAGGCGTCCTACCCTGGCTGGGGTCACACTCCACACCCTGGCCCACAGGCACAGTGGGGTTGCCAACCCTGGGCCTGGAAGGCCTCACATTCATCCAAGTTGTACTGCCCTGGCCTGCATCTCCGTGTTCGCAGTCTTGTTTCAGAGGAGGGTCACAGCAGCCAAAGGAGGGAAGGGGAACAGGTGTTCCTGGCCCCACCCCGTGGGCACTGTTGGGAACTGATGCACCATCTCAGGGTCTCCATGCCTAAACAGGATGCCAGGGCAGGGGAGGGTGGGTGATGTTAGCTAGAGGTCTGGTCTCCACAGCAGTTACGGAGTCCAAACTAACTGCTTGGCCTAGAATTTGAAGTGACGGGGGGGGGGGGGGGGGGCAGAATGGGCCTTAGAATCACCCCTCCGTTGGCCTTTTATTACAGTCAGAGAAACTGAGGTACAGAGATGGGCTCAGGTCTGATAGATAGTGAGTGAGGGCCAGGCTTCCAAGACCCTTGCTCTTCTCTCCTTCCCTGGTGGCCTCTGTTGCCCTAGGTGGGAAGCTGATCTGCCATGGTCTCCTCCGTTCCTCTTGGACTAGGGTAGCAGGCGCTGTGCTGGGGTGAGGGTACGAGAGTGGAAACGTGGTGAGGTAGGGAAGTACCCTGTGTAGGGGTTCTACCTCCACGGTTGAGTCACCTCCCTGAGCTTGTTTCTGCCTAGGTGGGTGGGAAAACCGGAAACGATCCATATATAGGGCTCTGTTTTCACCAAACCTATGGACAGAGGGGCGGGGCCCTGGGACTCAGTCCTTCCAGGAGTAGAGAGGTCTCTTAGGCTAGTCCAGAGCTGGGTAGCCCGAGAGGCTGGAATCTCATACCTGGAGCCGCTACACCCCCCGCTGTGCCTTTATGGACCTCTGAGGGCTCTCCTCTTGTCTCTAGCCACTAACAGGGCTCACCTCTCCCTTCCCTGGCAGAGAAGGCTAGGCTGTGCCTGGTTCTGGGCCCTGGATCCTCAAGACTCCTGTCCAGCTGTCCTCAAGGCTGGCTCTTGACAGGACGCTCCCACCCCCAAACCCCACCCCGCCCCATCCCCAAACTGCCCACTGGAGCATGCCCAAGGAGAATGCCAGGCAGCCAGCCGGCTTCTGGGCCACGGAGTGGACTGACCCGCTTCAAAGGCTGTCTTTGTTTCCGCTCCAGCTTGAGCTCAGAGAAACTTAAGCCAACCACCTCAGGCAAGGGGGCGGGGCCGTGTCTGCCGGGTTGTTATTGAGGTTGCTCTTGCCTTTATTGTTGTAATTGACGTCGTTGTGTTCCCAGTCAGTGAGTTTTCATGAAAGGAAGTGTCACTTCCTCCCCATCACACGGAGGGTGACTGGGGTAGGCAAATGAAAGAGAGAGAGGAGGAAAGTGGTGCCCACGCCTAGCGAGCCTGGCAGCTCACGGGAGGTGTGGCGGCCTGGAACACTCGCCCTCTTGAGCATCAGGGTTCTCAGATCGAGTTGTGTTCATCCCGCATACTTCGGGAGCACCCTCGGGGGAGTCAGATAACCGTGGGGATCAGGCAGGTGTCAGCGAGGGTGTGTGCACACTTTCAACCGTGACTTCTAGGGGAAGCCGCGTTGCTTGCTTTCCTCAGCTTAGACTCCCGGGCGTTGAGCCTAGCACCCCCATCTTACAGAGATGAGGGGACAGAGCTACAGAAGCGGTGATGGAGGTGGTGAAAGAGGCACCCAGCACGGCATGGTGGTGCATGCCTATAGTCCCAACCCTGGGAGGTCTGATCCAGAGAACCGTTCAGTTCGAGGCCAGCCCGGGCTGCATAGACAGACCCCGTCCCGAGCAAACACATAAACGAAGCGGAGAGGCATCCGTGTGGTACTAGATCACCCTGCACAGTCCGTCTGATCTCAGCTCACTGGCTGGCAGGGTGGGGAGGGGGCGGGCTTACAGGGGCCTCCCGCTAGCTCTTCACGGTCCCACCGCCTCACGACTCCTCTGCGGGGTGTCCCTCACCATCTTCATCTCCCTGCTTTTACCCGGAGCCTTTGTCTACCCAGACAGCATGGTCCCACTTCTTCAGGGATTCTCAGTAGTGTCTAGTGCTTTTCTTTCCTTAAAGGTGGTACCCTGTATTGCAATGATGGGGCCCTGGGAGATTCTTCGCCCCTTCCTATTCTGGGTTGGTTAGCTCAGTTGTCCACACTGACCTCTTCTTATTAGCGAAGTGGGGCTATACAGATCCACTCAGGCAATGTGGGTAAGTTTCTACCCTCCGAGCTTAGATGAGAAAGCCGAAGGTCTCCCCGTCCTCCTCACAAAGCTCTAGATCTTAGGCTCAGGGTCTTGGCGCAGTTGTGAAGTTTGGAATCTCAGCTTTGCCACTGGAAAAGTGTGCGTGTGACCCTGAGGCAAGGTGTCCAACCTCTCGGAGCCTCAGGCATGACATCTGTTAAAAAGGAGGAAGATTCAGTAAGGCTTGTGTTAGATGTCCAGCCCCAGGCAGCCCCGAGGAGATCAGCTTTGGTGAGCCGCAGCCAGCGCAGAAAGGGAAACGGGGCGTGGCTTGAAGACACACCGACGTTGGCAAGCTTGCTCTGATTGGAAGAGAGGCTGACACTGGCATTTAGTGCTGTAGTTTAGAGGCGGATCTGCCTCAGACACATCCTTGGAATTGAGCAGCAGTCAGTCATAACCCAGGAGGGACTGAGGTAGCTCTCTTTGCTGTACCCTTCTCCTCCTACCTGATGCCTAGAGAGGGACACCATCACACCCTGATCTCGTGTATCTCGGGAGAAAGGAGCCCAAGGAGCTGTGGAGGGAAGCCCTGCCATCCCAACCATAAAATTACTTTCGTTGTTACTTCATAACTGATTCTGCTACTGTTGTGAATGGTGACGTGACGATCTGATAGCAGGGTATCTGATCTGCAACCCCCCGTGAAAGGGTCATTCATAAAGCTACCAGAATGAAAACCGCACATGGATGCCAGCACTCCACAGTGAGAGGAACAGAACAGAAGGTCTAGGAACGCCCCCAGGCATGCTTCTGTCAAGTGTGAGGCTGTGGGAGAGAGCAGCATTTCATTCACTGCCCAGGGGCTTACTCCACCAGCACTGGCACATACTGCCCAGCGCAGGAAAACATGGGTAGACCCTACCTCACACCCCACACCTCACATGTCACACCAGAAGAGAGTTTCGATGCGCTGCAAGGAAACATCAATCCCATTATCATTATTGTTTCCTGTCTGGATGATATTGTGGAAAGCAGGCTGTCTTTTTAAAATAATTGGTCCTCTTCTCAACTCAAGAATGGGACATCGAAGGCACCGGCCGAAGGGATCTTACACACGCGCTCTGATGTAGATGAAGACTTGGATGGTGGTAGCAGCAGTCAAATAGGGAAAGGTGGGGTTCTCCTGTCTTACAGGCAGGGTGATCCTGGGCCACCAGACCCTTCCCACCCCCTGTAGAGCCAGAGGTGGGACCCAGCCTGCTACTTCATGCTTAAACCAGGAGTTTCTGGAGCCAGGCAGGCCGGGGCACTGTCTAAATCTGTGGTTGTGGGTTTCACAGCAGAGCCTTTCCTACAGATGATTTCCCTGGAACCCATATCTTAAGGTGATTGGGAAATGAGGGTTAAGACTGTCAGGGACGGGACAGAGGGTACCCTGCCTCCTCATCTAAAGCGGCAGAAGTCAGGCCAGAAGGTCCTGCCAGGGACAGAGAGAGTGTCCTGGCCAAGAGAGAATGGACACCAAGTTCATTTGGGACTCAGGACACAGTGATAAAGAAAGTATTTCCCTTTGTGGCTCAGGGTGGGATCTATGATCCCTTTCCCATTTGGGGCCAAACAGCTTGGATTGGCAACTTCCTTTCCAGGTAACCTGAGTGCCCTACTCCAGGAGATTTTCCCTGAGGAGCCTACAGATAGCGGAACTGAACGGAGCAGCTTTGGGCTAGGATCGTCTCCTGGTGGCTGTTCACCCGCAGCCCGCTGGGATCCCTGGGAACTTTCCATTCTAATGAAGCCCCACTCAAGGCCATAAGCATCTGTCTTTGAAGGGCTTCCAGGGGTTTGTCATGGTCCAACTGTGTTATTTTTTTGAGATCCAGGGGCCGTGCCATGCTAATTCGTTAGCAGCAGAAGCCCAGGTCACACAAGGGATAGATGGAGAGTCCCTGCGGCCGGTGCCCAGGATCTCAGGAGCATCTGGAAGGGAGACAGGAGCGCGAAGAGGCCTCAGGCTGGAGGAGGCTAGAGCAAGACGTGTTTCTGGTTATCAGACTTGAGATTCACCCAGAGGTGACAAAGGACCCCTCAGAGCCTTTTCCTCCCTGTCCAGAAGCAAAGACCGAGGCATGGAGTTTCAGAGAACGTGGTAGAAAAGGGAGGCAGTTGTCAGCCCCTGAGATTTCTGGAGACTGGCCATGAATCTGATGTCTGGAGCTGTCTGAGACAGTACCCGAGTCTCTTTAGACCCGGCAAGGTGTTAAGATGAACGTCCCTGAGAGCTTATTTGGACGCTCCGTGAGGACAGTAATCACAGCAAGCCATTGAACCAACGGTCAGACTTTGTCTTGAGTTCTGGTGCCCTAGGAAAATGCTTAGCCTAGTGACATCTCTGCTTCAGCGTCCCCGTCTTTAAAATGGGATCCCTCCTGGGACTAAATGAGAGAATGCACCTGCAGAGGCAGGGACCCAGAGGCAGGGGCCCGTCCATGTGAGCAGACATAGACATGAATGGCTGCACCTGTGTGACCTGTCAGAGGGAGGGCCTTCCAGAGCTGAACATCCTGACAGCGGGTCCTCTGGGTCACGTGGCTGTGGGACCAGTGTCCTCAAGGAGATTCTTCTTTGCCTGTGCTGATAGGAAAAAAATCTCCCAGCTTCCAGCAATAAGGGTTCTCGAGCTGGAGCAAACCAAGAGTTGGTCCCGTTGTACCGGGCTAGCAAACAGAAAGGGGAAAGTTGTCGTCGGTCGGTGCGTGGCTCATGCCTGCGATCACTTTGCAGGTAGAGGCCGGGCTCAAGGCCAGCCTGGCTACATTGCGAGACCATTTCAAAACCCGAGGAAAGTGCTTGGTGGGCTGGAAGATAAGAATAAAGCACAACGAAATGTGTGAAATGCCACCAGTAAAATCGATTTCTTTGTATGCTACCCCCCAGCCCCCAAATGATTTTAAAACACGTCTGCGTCGGCAGCGGTGGCGCACGCCTTTAATCCCAGCACTCGGGAGCAGAGGCAGACAGATCTCTGTGAGTTCGAGGCCAGCCTGGGCTACAAAGTGAGCTCCAGGAAAGGCGCAAAGCTACACAGAGAAACCCTGTCTTGAAACACCCCCCCACAACACACAAAGAAAAACATGTCTTTGTAGAATGTACCAGGCCCTCAGCTCCATCCTCCAAACCACAAGAGAACAGATTAGCAGAAGAGGTGAGCATCTAGGCCAGGTGTGCTGGCACATCCCATAATTGCAGCATCAGAGAGACAGACGCAGAAGGACCACGGATTCAAGACCATTCTCAGCTACATAGCAGACTGCAGTCCGGGCTACATAAGCCCCTGTCTCATAAAATGAGAACAAAAACAAGTTCCCTTTTAGTGGGCCTGGTAGCACGTGCCTGGAACCCTACCTATCCTTCCGGAGGCAGAGGCAGGAGGATTCCTGCATGTTTTAGGCCAGCCAGCTCCGCAGTGAGACACTGCCCTCTTAATTAATTAAAAGATTTGGTTCCAAATCTGATGCCAGACCTGCCTCATCACCTGGGTGGCCTCTCTGTGGCGCTTTTACAACCTCCTGCCCAGCAGAGCTTCTCTAAACAGTGTCGTGCGTGCCGTGCGTGCGTGCGTGCGTCGTGGGGCTTCTCGCAGGCCGTTCTCCTTTACCTGGCACGTGTCTTGAAAGGGCCAGAGGCCTCACAAGGTGTGGGGAATTGCAGTCCAGTCATTACCAGACAAGAAAGGGAAGACAGGCCGGAGAGATGGCTCAGAGGCTAAGAGCACAGACTGCTCTACCAGACCACATGGTGGCTCTCAACCATCTGTAATGGGATCTGGCGCCCTCTTCTGCCTGCAGGCATACATGCAGGCAAAACACTGTATACAGTATACATAATGAATAATCTTAAGAAAAAAAATTTTTTTACGAAAGAAAGGGAAGAACTCACAGTGCTGGAGTTAGCTGGTGCTGAGAAAGCCAGCCAGAGTAGGGATGATAGCTCATTTGAACAGCCATTAAGAGCCTTGCTACACAGGGACAATTGTGGTGAGGGACTCGTAGATGAAGCCTGACAGCATTCAGCTGAGCTGCTTACTGTAAGGCTTGCTACCTGAACACGGGCAGGTTTAAGAGACTGTCCCTGAAACACACCCTACCCACATCCTTCTGACTTGGTTCTGGACAATAATGATGAGGGTTTTCCTGCAGAAATGTAGGAGTGTGGCTAGAACAGAGGAAAGAAAAGGAAGTGGCTGCCAAGCAGGGTGAGCGTGTGTGTGTGTGTGTGTGTGTGTGTGTGTGTGTGTGTGTGTGTGTGTGTGTGGTGTTTACAGGAACAGCTCGAGTGTGTACCAAGACTGGCCAGCAGAGGCACTCTGGAAGGACTATGAGCACTCACCCCTTCTCTGACTGATGTGAGGGGACCATTCCTCAACTCCCCTCCCCCTTCCTCCTACCCGCATCTCACCTGCCCTCTCCGCATTTGTTCCTCTCTCCCAGCAGCACCGCCTGCCAAAGGGAAAAGGGAGCAGGCAGAAGAGGGTGACCTCCTAGAGCTCCCTGTGTCCCCAAGCCCGATGGTGAGCAGAGCAGGAGCCAGAGCCCCGTCCAGCTGGAGGTGAGTTTGGACCTCTTCCTTGCTGGGTGCAGCCTCCCGGGAAGCTGAGATACCCTGAGCTCTGAGAGGGAGACAGGCCTCTGCCTCATGCTGCAGAGCTGTGTGCCCTCCCCCCCCCCCCCCCCGCATTGGAAGATGCAGGATCTGGATGCTAGGCGAGGCGGGACATCACCCAGTTTCGGGGCAGAAACTCTCTGCAAATCAGACAACCTGGGCTCTGGTCACAAAGCCATCAAACACGAGTCTGCGGTGTTTAAAAATATATATATAATTCCCAAACCAGGCCGTAGTGGCGCACGCCTTTAATCCTAGGACTTGGGAGGCAGAGGCAGGTGGATCTCTGTGAGTTGAGGCCAGCCTGGTCTACAGAGTGAGTTCCAGGACAACCAGGGCTACACACAAGAAATCCTGTCTTGGGAGGCAGGGGGGAGATAATCCACCTGTCCACCAAGCTGATAAGGGGGAGCTGCAGGCTGTTGGCTCAGGGAACTGAGGCCCCCTGGCACCAGGAAGCATGAGTGCCTTCTGCTGTAGGGCTTTAGGGACACTTAAGCCTGCCTTCCAGGAACTAAGATGGATAAAACAGATCAAAGCAAGAGATACCTGGCCTGGAGGTCGCAGGGCTGCCCCGTGGCCACTTCTAGGCCTTGTCCGTCAGCACTCTGGAGTTCTAGATTCCAGCCCTTGACCTGAGCCTGGGCCCCAAGCTCATAGTTGCCCTTGTGGGACCCAGGACAGGAGGCTGGGTGCTCCAGGTAGCCTATGGCCGGGACCTAGGCACTTACTCCTTCGCACAGCCGTGTGGTTCCCGGTGCCCAGCTGCCCATCAATGGGTCCCATCCATGCCTCCTGCTCTCTCCCCAGGACTCTCCTGAGGCAGGCGAGGAGCGGGAGGAGGAGCAGGCCTTCCTGGTCAGCCTCTACAAATTCATGAAGGAGCGGCACACACCCATCGAGAGGTACCCATCTTGGCTTCAGCAGAGTGCGTCCCAGGGGGAGGGGTAGTATGGGAGTGGGGGTAGATTTAGGGGGACCGTCGGGATCTTCCCAGATAGGACAACAGGCAAGGCACCTCTGATCCAGGTGACCCTGGATGCCTCCCGCCTACAGGGGGTGCCTGTAAGAAGGATACCTCCCTGAAGGCAAGGGGTGGAGTTGGGTTCCCATCCTCTTGACCAGCCTGCCCCGTCCATAACAGTGGTCTCCTCTGGGAGTGTGTGGGTTGCAGAGGCTGACAGGCTGTCTTGCCTCTCTCCTTCAGTTAACCTGTGGAAGATTTACAAGGCCGTGGAGAAGCTGGGGGCTTACGAACTGGTAAGGAAGGGATCTCCAGATCCTTGCTGGTCTCCAGCCTCAGCCATGCCCTAGCAGGAGCTCGGGAGCAGGGTGCTCGCTCAGCAGGGCTTCCTGGCCTGCAGACATGAGGAAGATCAGAATGCCCAGGTCCAGCCTGCGTGCTGTGGGAGGAGGGACCGAGTACTTTGCATCCCTAAAGCAGCTTTCTTCCCACACCTATCTGTTCCACCTTCCCCTACCCCAAAACCCGCTCTGCCTAGCACTCAGGGAGCCCCCGGAAGGGAGAGCCGGTGGGCACTAGTAACCTTCTCCAGCATCCTGCCCATGGCTGAGAAGGAACCCCCAAATTCAGCTCTCCCCACGTCTCTGCAAGGGGAAACTGGAGCAGAGAGGGTCCCGTGGCCAGAGAGTACCTACCTACCCATTGCCTATCCTGTCTGGTGTCTTCAGGTGACGGGCCGCCGTCTCTGGAAGAACGTGTATGACGAGCTGGGGGGGCAGTCCAGGCAGCACCAGTGCGGCCACGTGCACACGCCGCCACTACGAGAGGTACGGGTACCCCATGGGGCGCTGCACACCTAGGCCTTCCCCTTCCGGGGTCTTAGTGGGTGTGCGCTGGGAGTAAGGCGCAAAGACAGTCAGTTGACGGATGTGCTGTTTGTGTTGGGAGTGTGGGGGGCAGAGTGTGTTTGCCACAAGCGTGTCCTTGTCACGGTTGGGGTGGGATCTTCCGCGAGATGAGGAAGAGCCGTGGCGTGGCGTGCCGCGCGTGCGCACTGCGGAAGGCGCAGCCCGCTTTGGAGACCGCAGGAGCTCTGGTGGTGAGGAGCCAGAGGGGCTTAAAGGAAGCCTAGCCGAGGCCAGCTGTGAAGAGCCGCTGCTTAGGCTTCTGGTGGACGCACTGGCTCTTCCCAGGCTGGTCCTCCCATACGTGCGGCACCTGAAGGGGAGGATGACAAGCCACTGCCCCCTGCCAAGCCCAGGAAGCAATACAAGATGGCCAAGGAGCTGAGGGGGATGACGGACCACTGAGAAGCCAAAGAAGCCAAGGACCCAGAGAGGCACGTGGACCAGGTAAGCGCGGAGCAGAGGAGGTGGCTGTCACAGCTCCCACGCCTGCTCTGCCAGGGCGGCTGACTCCTGCTTGGCATGCTGGGAACCTGCGGCTAGGGCAGGAGCGGGCTGAACTTCGGGTCCCTCTGAAGACCGGCTGACACCTGCTCACAGGACCCGATGCTGGGATTGCCGGGAGACTAGCTCCATCTGCTTGGGACGGGGCACCTTGGAAAACTTTTGACCAAAGGTGTTGCTAAAGGGCGAAGGGGCGCTGCTGGTGCCCTCTGAGGGCCTGCTGCTCCCGGGTCTCTGGGTTAGATGTACCGTCCTGCACGCAACTCTAAGACAAGGCCTTTTCTCATTCCAGACCACACCGGGAAAGACCAAATCAGATGCGGCTGGCTTGACACAGCTTCCCAGCCAGGGACCTTCAAGGGATAGTATAGAACAGCTAGGCCCAACATCCGGCCCTCTTTGCCATTCATGGGTGCCAGTGGCTGCCTGAGGCCTACAAGCGGCTCTTGTCCAGCTTTTACTGCAAAGGGGCGCATGGCATCATGTCCCCACTGCCAAGAAGAAACTCCTGGCCCAGGTCAGCAAGGCAGAGGCCTTGCAGTGCCGTGAAGAGGGCTGTCGCCATGGAGCACGGAGCCCCAGCGGGACCTTCAGGAAAGTCCCAGAACCTAAAGGAGCCGGCTGAGGACTCTGAACGCCACCAGCTAACCCCACAGGAAGGATTGCAGGCCCCCGGTGGCAGCACCAAGGTGGAGGTGCAGGAGGGGCCCTGCCCGGCAGCCCCCACTTTCTCAGGCTGTTTTCATGCTACCCCACCGAGGTGCTGAAGCCTGTCAGTCAACACCCCAGGGACTTCTTCTCTGGCCTCAAAGACAGGGTGCTGTGGAACCGCCTGGGAAAGAGGAAGGGCTGTCGACCAAGGAGCCCCAGCTGGTGTGGGGAGGGGATGCCAGCCGCCCCTCCGCGTTCCAGAAAGGCAGCTCCAGAAAAGAAGTTTCTACCCAACCCAAAGCCTGCTGGGTGTCCCCGATGGCCAAGTCCCTGCTGAGAGCCCTGGAGCCCCACCCCCGCTCCCCAGGAGCCCAGGCCTTGGCCACAAGCGCAACTTGGAAGAGGAGGGCTTTGCTCACGGTGGCAAGAACTGAGAGCAGTGTCTCCCTTCCTGAAGGAGGTGGATGCCAAGGAGTGTGGGGGCAAGCCTGCAGCACCTGGCTTGTCTGTGTCCTGTCTACTGGGCCCGGCCCTGGGTCCCCTCCTCCAGATGCCTACAGGGGCACCATGCTGCGATGTCCTCTGAACTTCACCGGTAGCCCGGACCTCTGAAGGGCCAGGCCACACTCCCCTTCAGTCCCTGGTCATCCCAGCTTTCCAGCCCATCTCCTGGCTACCACAGGCCCTCGCCCATGGCTGCCAGCCTGATGCATTTCCCTCCCACGTCCTATGACACCGTCCTCCGCAACAGACTGGGTCCAGCTTCATCTGCCTGGCCCGTGCCACCCGTCACAACCTACGCGGCACCCCACTTCTTCCACCTCAACACCAAGCTGTAGGTTGGAGCCTCTTGTGCTGTGTGTGCTGTGAGGATCTGATGGGGCCTCAAAAGGCCAGGTGCTGCCGGGAAACCTCAGGCCAGAGCCCACTGCCTAGAACTCCCAGGCCAGTCAGCCTCCCGAGTCTGTATCCTCCCCTGGCACAGACGGGGGGAGGCAACAGGCTTGTCTTAATGAATCAGCCAGAGCCCAAAGCCCAGGGACCAAGTTGTGGCGAAAATCACGAAAGTACCTGAGCTAGTATTCTCTCCCTCCACAGAGGTCAAGAGGACCGAAAGGCTAAGGAGCTAGATAGTGTAGCTCAAGGCATCCAGGTTGGCCATGAAAGGTCCAATAAAAAGACACTGGTGTGATTGCACCCAGCCCTGAGGTGTAGAGCATTGGACTTTTGCAAGGGGAGGCGAGGCAGGAGCGAGCTTTGTGGACGTGGTCGCCAGTGTGGGAACAATGATGAGATGGTCCATTCTGTTCGGGGTGCTGCCACGCCGCTGGAGGGCAGGCCCAGAGTAAAACTCAGCCTCTTATGCACAGACAAACAGTCATGCCTCCTTTCGCTCCAGCCTCGGACAGTTGCCTGTTGAGGTTGCCATGGTGCGCAAAGCCCAGAGCACACTGGTGACTTGTGAGACACAAGGGAGGAGCTGTGTGACTCCAGCCCTCCGAGCTGAGCCACAGGCCCAGCCCAAGGATGCATAGGCCCTGCGTCTTTGAGGCAGAGCTAGGAAAGGAGTTGCTTGCTTTAAGAGGTTCTTGCTTTGTCGCTCAGATTAGTCTCAGACTCCTGGCCTAAAGAAACCCTGCTGTGGCCTTCTCAGTAGCTGGGACTACAGGTGTGAGCCATAGTACCTGTGAAGGGGGCTTCTGAGGGTGCGAAGACAAAACCCAAGTTATCTGCCCAGGTAGTGGGTAGACTTGTGACCCCTGCTGTCTGGTGCTCTCAGCCACCACCACACCCACTTTCCTGCTCTACATACTGGTTTTGGGGTGGGGGCAGAGGGGACCCATCTCTGCCTGGGAATCTCTTGTCAAGCCATGGTAAATTTCAGCTGTGGTTGCTCCAGGGGCCCCCACAGAAACCCTGTGGTTTCGCACCCTCCTCCCTTAGAGACGGCTTGATCTGCCGGTCCCAAGGAGACTGTCAGCACAGCTTCATAACTGTTCCTGGAAAGGCATCCCAGAGATGCCAGGATGCCAGAGAACCAGGTCAACAGATGGTTACTGACCTGCGTCAAGGCAACTCACCCTGTCCCTACCTCAGGCCATGGGCAGGAGGGCAAGTTTTCAATGGTCCTCTTCACATGGAACATGGCTAAGGGCGGGGACAGGAAGTGTCCCTGAGGATGCCTGGCTTCGGGAAATGGTGGTCAGGGAAGGTAACTAACTGCCTGTGAGGGGAGCTGTAGCACAAGTATCCCGAAGTGGGGGAGCGGGTGTCCAGTGATGCACTCAAGCATCTCCCAGCTCCCCGCCTTCCTTCTGGAGACTCTGAGATGCCGGCGGCCTGTGTATGCGGATGACAAGCCCTGAGCTCCTGGATGCTTACAGCACCCGTATGCTGCCTCCATCCGTGAGCTTGTGCAGACCCGTTAGGGAGGGATTCTAGGCTAACAAGTGCCCTGGGTGCTGGGCTGCACACCGTGGGGTCAGATCCCAGGGTAGATGGAGGCTACCTTTGTGTATGGAGGGATCCCCCTTCATCTACAAAGTAACACTAGTCTCCAACTGCTCAAGGGTCGCATTTGGCAAACAGCCTGACTTGGGTATAGATTGTTCAGGACTGCAGCGGTGGGGCCCCTGCAGGCACATCTGGAAAATGCACATCTCGTGGGGTAGCAGGGTAGATGGATTCCTGGGTTCCGGACTCGGCTACTTCTGCCTAAGCAAAGACACTAGAAATAAGTGCAAGTCAGGCTTCTTGGAAAACCTCGGAACTCTGCACTGAACACTATGTATTTGCCTCACGTGCGAATTCTCATTCTCTTTCCCACTGTGAATGAGAGAGCTGAGCTCAGGGGTGACTCCAGACACCATGCTGGCTGATGGGGGTGCGTGTTGCACACACCTCCCTTGTTCGTTCTTGTCCCTGACAGGCTGACCCAGAGGCCAGCAGAGCTCTCAGTGTCTGTGTTCAGAGCATAATTTGTGTTCAGGGTCGACTTTCAAATCATTCATGGCGTTCGAGCTGCTGGTGTGGCAGAGGCCACTCTGGAATTTGTACTGATCCTGCCCTTACCCATGGTCCCAGTTCATTTCCCTGGAAACAGCTTAAGTGTGATGAGTTAGGCATTCAGCAGGTAATACCTTCGCTTGCTTTGGAGGTTAAAGCGTGCTGCCCCTTTATCTGTTTTGGGTGCTCAGCTTGGTGGCATTAATGCATTTCCCACGCTGGGCAGGTATCACCACCACAGTCTTAGAGTGGCTGAGAGTGTCCTTTAGAAGACCTTGAGAATGACTGGAGGAGGTGATAGAGGCAGAGCAGCAAGTCCCCAAGGGAGCGGCAAGAGAGTGGGGTCTGGGAGCCAGGGGCCTGTGGGGGTTGGGACAGAGCGAGCCAGAGGTGACTAAGGCTGGGTTTGGTGCCTTCTAGGCCAGGGGGCAGTTGGGCTTTTACATGAAATAAAAAGAAAGGTGGAAGAGTGTCCTGGCTTCCAGATTTTGTTGTTTGCTTTATGGTGCTGGGGATAGGCCCCGGGGCATTATGCATGCTCAGCAAGCACTGGTCACAGAGCTACATCCAGGCCCAGCCTCTGGCAGATGGTGGATCTCGATGCTCTGGAGACTGGAACAGAGCAGGGAGCCTATCCTTGGAGACGGAAGCGGCAGCATCTGGATACAGGTCTGGGGATGCTGTGGCGTGTCTGGCCAGTATTGCTGTTTAAACTCTGGGTGGGGCTGGGCTTGGAGAAGGACGAATGAGCGATCTCACAGCACGGAGCAAAGCTGACCAAGGGCATAGCTAAGGCATCTGAGAAGCTCCGGTTTCCACTTGAGGCTAGTGGCATGAGTATCATTGCACCCGGGAGGCCAGCTGGATGCAGTCTTAAGGCAAGGGACAGTTAAGCCCCACTCTAGTAGGAGCTGAGGTGGCTGCAGGGAGGGCCATCAATACGGGACCAGGGAATGCAGGGGGGGGTGCTGGAAACAGGTGGTCAGACCTCCAGACTTCAGGTCCTGGTGAGCTCTGGACACTGGAGGGGGTGGGCTGGGGTGACGAGAGACTTGGCTGTAATCAGTTACTGGTGAGGTAGAGCAGCAGGAAGGAGCCGTCAGAAGAGCTCGGGTGTGGGAACTCGGAAACACCGCAAATAAGGGCAGCCGGCACGATAGGTGGTCACAGCAGCCAGGGTAAGGTGCAGAGTCACAGGAAAGAGGGAACTAAGCAAAAATACAGCACAGGAGCAGCAAGCAGAAGTTAGTTCTCACATGGAGCTGCTGCGGCGGCCAGAGCTTAGGCTGCCGGAGGGGACATTAGGAAAAGCCAGAGGCAAGTGAGAAACTTCCTTCCGTGGCTTTAAAGGGATTTGAATCAAGGGCAGAGGCTGCCTGACGTGTGTTGCTGTGTTGGTTTGCTTTCCAGCGTGATGGATGGAACCCAGAGCCTTGTGTATGCTAGGGAAGTGCTCTCCTACTGAGCCACACCCGGCCCTGAGGTGTTTAAAAACAGTAGAACCAACAGCACTTAATACATTGAGTTTCTCTTGAGTGGCCAACATTCTGGCCACATGGGATGACTTTCTGAATCAAGACGGGGCAGCAGCGGCGGGACCCATCTATCTTCCATAGTCTTCAGCTCCTCCCATGTCCAGCCCTTAGGGAGCCAATCAGTCCTAGCCAACTGCCCTGATTCCACCACTCAAGTTGGAGTTATGACTCTGTTCAGACACTAGGTGGCAGCTGCTGTTCTTCATGGCGATAGAATCAAGACCAATTTTCTTAGCTAACGACTCCAAGAATGTTACTGCTCAACTCTTCAAAGGGCTTCTGGGCAGGAGTGCAGAGCAATTGCTGGTCTGGCAGGGCCGCTGAGGTGGGCAAATGTGAACACAAGCTCCCAGGACGAGCTCCACTCACTGGGCCATGCCTGCACACCCACCTGCACATTCTCTGACCAGATTGTGATGCAGAATGGAGCTAGACACTGATAAAGAGCAGATGGCTACCGAACACACTCCACAGCCTACCAGGGATAGTCTAGCCTTTTCGTGGGCAGCCATTACTCCTGGAAGGCACCATCTGCCTGGCCCTGGCTGTGGGGCTCCCTCAGAGAGGAAAGGTGCTGGCATACTACAAGGGGAGCAGAAAAAGGGGGCTACCAGTAGGGGTCGTTGAAAGAGGAACGCCCATCTTTGCATTTTCAGAGACTCTTTCTTACCACGAGGCTTCTTGGCTTCAATGCATGAGCCTTGGGTGGAGAGGAAAAAACCAAGAAGCTGGAAGTCAAACAGATTCTGACCTAACCCTCCACAGCCAGTGTGCCAGTGGCATTCCTTGGATCCTTTCCTTTCAAGCGATAGAAATGAAGGCCAACCTGGCAAGAGAGCTCCTGAGTGGCTCAAAGCATGAGGGAGAGCCGGACACCAGTCAGGAACTCAACATGAATCCTGTACTAGGACTTCTTTTCTCATCACTGTGACCAAATGACCTTCAGAAATAACTTGGAAGAGGGAAGATTTCTTTTGTTCACATTTTCAGAGGCTTTATTTAGCGGTCGTGGCTTTTTGGATCGTGTCTGGGTCAAGAATGGCCAATGGGCCCTGTATGCCTGAGTAGAACATGGCAGCAAAGCATGTGGCACGGGAAGTTCTTTGTCTTACGGTAGACAAGAGGGAGCAAAGCGGGGTGGGGGCTTAGGTCAGTAGTAGAGCGCTTGACTAGCAAGTGCAAGACCCTGGGTTCCGTCCTCAACTCCGGGTGGGGGGAGGGGTGGATCAAGGAGGGGGGGATGAAGATAGAGATTGAGAGAGGGTACTCAAGCCAGGTATAACCTCCAAAGACATGCCCAGTGAGCTACCCTCCAGCTGTGTCCCAGTTCCTACTGTTTCAGAACCTCGCAAAATGACTACCAAGTGGGAGTAACCAATGTGTGTTGTGAGGTAGAGCCCGCTCCTAACCAGAGGTGGCCACCACGGGCACCTGCTCTCCATCTGTATCCTGTGACATTTGCTGGTAGCTTGAAACTGCGTTGAAGTAGGAATATTTGTGCCCTTCAGAGTGTCTCCTGCCCGCAAATGCTCCCTGAGCTTTCGTCCCAGGCAGTGGTTACGATCACCAGAGCAGGTCCAGCTCTGCCTGCCATCCCTCCTCATGAGTTTCAGCTCTGGGTGACCCGTTAGAAGAGAAGATGACGGGGCTGGAGAGATGGCTCAGCGGTTGAGGCACTGGCTGCTCTTCCAGAGGTCCCGGGTTCAATTCCCAGCACCACATGGCGGCTCACAACTGTCTGTAACTCCAAAATCTGACACCCTCACACAGACATACGGGCAGGCAAACACCACAATGTACATAAAAGAATAATAAATAAATTAAAAGAGAAGGAGGAGGAGAAGAAGAGAAGCTGACTCTGAGTCTTGAGCTGCCTATGCCAAGGCTCAGAGAAAGTGTGTGCCACGTGGATCAGAATGCTGGGTGGTACCAGGTGTGCCCTTTCTCCGTCTCCTCATCTGTGGTATGGAAGTGAGTCATTTAACCTCAAGAGTCAGGGTATTTAGAGAAAGCTGGCTGTAAAATAGAGTTCTGAGGAACGTGAGTCACCACTTCCCTTGCCAGCTTGGCCATGCCGTGTCCTGTCCTTTACCTTACCAACTCTGAAACCCCTTGCATGTGTTCTGACCACGACCCTTTAGCTTGCCTTCTGAGTCAGAGTCACCCTGACTTTTTGGATCGTGTCTGGGTCAAGGCAAGTCAACCGCTCTGTGGTTGTCTGCAGCTCTGGACTGACCCACTGTGAAAGTGATGCAATTGATTAGTAATGTCTGCCAAGCCCTGGGAAGGAGTGGAGGTTCACCTGCCACATCCGTGCCATCTCTGTCTGGAGCTTGATGATGGGCTGTCTGATGCAGGTCCCTGACCTCACTGCCACATCTCAGCCTGGCTCTGGTGGTTTCCCTCCTGCAGGAGCAGAGCCTAGGGAAGCAAGGCTTCCACTGGGAGTTCAATCCAAGAAGACTGGGTTGGACATTGCTTGCCCGCGAGCTACAGTTTGGTAATAATCAGAAAGGGAACCAATAAGGGAAAAGCAGTTCAAAGAGGTCTGAGGAGGCCAGGCAGTGGTGAGTCACACCTTTAATCCAGAGCGAGTTCCAGGACAGCCAGGGCTACACAGAGAAACCCTGTCTTGAAAAAGAAACAAAAAAGAGGTCTGAGGAGATGGCTCAGCAGGTTTACCAAGCAGGAGAGAAACAACTACTGGAAGTTGTCCTCTCACCTCTGTATGTGTGACATGGCATGTATGTACCCCCACACCAAAAAAAAAACGAGAGGGGGGGAATCCAAGGAGGAAGGGAGAGCAGAAGGGAGAATGTTTTGTTTTTTTTTGTTTTTTGGTTTTTCGAGACAGGGTTTCTCTGCGTAGTTTTGCGCCTTTCCTGGAGCTCACTTGGTAGCCCAGGCTGGCCTCGAACTCACAGAGATCCACCTGGCTCTGCCTGCCGAGTGCTGGGATTAAAGGCGCGCGCCACCACCGCCCGGCCAAGGGAGAATGGTTTTTTCAGCAGTGGCTAGGCGGGAGAGATGGGTGGGATGGAGAAGTGGAGCTTACCACGTCCTGTGTAGATTAACCTAATGCTTTCGATATGGGGCTTGTGGCCTTGGGTGTAATCAATAGGTGATAAATTAGAATAAGCATGCCAAAATCCAGCTTTGACCAGCTCACCCTGCTTAAACAACTCTTCATTGCCCCCAAAGTAAAACCCCAGCGTCTGTTTGGAAAGTTCTTCTTCCCTCAGGCTTCTGGATCCCTCCTGCCCATAGCAACCACGCTCTGCAATTCCCGCCTGGGTTGAGCCCTGGGAGTCCCATCCCTTCTCAGCTCCGGAAACACAGGCTGCTCCTTCTACCTGAAGACCATCCTCTCCTCTACTTGCATGCTTCCTTCGGCCTCATCCTGAAGCCTCTTCCTCCAGGAACCCTGGCTTCCACCTCAAGCACCCTCACAGCACCCAGTGTTTCCCAATCCTGCCACTGCAGACCTACATCTGCACCCCTGCCCTGCCCTGCTCTGCCCAGCTCTGCCCGGCTCCACCCTGACCTGACCCGCCCTGCCCTGCCCCCCGAATCTTGGGTCCCTGAGGGCAACCCATGCTCTCTCTACACCTCCAACTCCCACTCAGACATATCCCCATAAAACAGGGGTTCTGTATTCACTCAATATATTATATAGTCCGAGTGTTCACTGGCGAGCATCACAAACAGCCCCGTGAACCCTGCTGCTTTGGGCAGTCCCCAGAGGATTCCGGCATGTGCAGGAACCAGAGCGGCTCAGAAGAATGGAGACCCAGAAGAACAACTCTTCCCACCACTGCCTCGGCCAGTTCCCACTGGCTTTGGGAGAAGGCTAGAACTCTCCCTGTAAAAATATGGTCCATGCCCCGTTCCTTCCTCAGCACTGTACACACAGTGGAGACAAAGGCAGACATTTTTTTTTTTTTACTTTAGGGACTTTTCTTTCCACTTTGGGTCAAGATCCCTGGTTTTCCTTACTATTTAGTAAAGCGAAAAAGGAGACTTGGGATTTGTAGGCCATCATTAAGTGTGTGTATGTGCACACCTATGTGCGTGCAGGCACACACACATGGGACCAGTGGGGAATCAGAGGGTGATCTCAGGTGTCCGTCTTTGCCTTCCATCTTGTTTGAGGCAGGGTCTCTTTTTGTTGTTCACTGCCATCCTTGTCTGGCTGGCTGGAGCAAGCTTCTGGACATCAGGACTCCGGTCTCCACCTCCCATCTTGCTGTGGAGCTCTGGGATTGCCGACACAGGCTGCTACTGTGGTCTGCTTTGTAGGCCTTTGACTGACAGCCCTGATAAATCCTGTCTGGCAGTGTTCAGTGGGTCCTCTCCATTTCTCTCTTCATTGTCTGAGTTTTTTTTTTTTTTCAAGACAGGGTAGGGTTTCTCTGTGTAGTTTTGGTGCCTGTCCTGGATCTTGCTCTGTAGACCAGGCTGGCCTCAAACTCACAGAGATCTGCCTGGCTCTGCCTCCTGATGGCTGGGATTAAAGGTATGTGCCATCACCACCTGGCTTGTTTGAGATTTTGGGGGCTGCTCAGGACTAGGCCATTTGTTTGGACGAGGGTATTAGAAGTTCTGTTGTAAGCACGTACCAGATCTCAAGGTAGGAGACACGTGCTTGAGAGCATGAGAATGTAACTTGTGGACAGTGGGAAACCAAGTCTGTATTGTCGGGAAGCCATGGAGGGAGAATTCTCGACAAGTTCTATGCTTGTAGCTATTAACCACAGCTAAGAAAAAGGGCTCAAAGGTGTTTATAATAATAAATATAGTAGAGTATACACTTGACCCAAAAGAGAGGTGGCCTCTTCATGGGTCATTAAATGATTACACGATCTTGCAAATAGAACTGCATTGTCAGATATCAGGAAAATGATGTGTTCAATCTTTCACAAGTTTAAACAATCAAGATATACATATATAATAACATAATATATATTATAATAATACATGAAAAGAAAGGAGGCATACTAACTCCTCTTTTTTTATTTTACAATACAATTCCGTTCTACATATCAGCCACAGATTCCCTTGGTTCTCCCCCCTCCCCTTACCCAGCCCACCCCCATTCCCACCTTCTTCAGAGCAAATCCTCCCCCGAGGACTGAGATCAACCCGGTAGACTCAGTCCAGGCAGGTCCAGTCCCTCCTCCCAGGCCGAGCCTAGAGACCCTGCATAAGCCCCAGGTTTCAAACAGCCAACTCATGCAACGAGCACAGGACTCGGTCCCACTGCCTGGATGCCTCCCAAACAGATCAAGCCAATCAACTGTCTCACCCATTCAGAGGGCCTGATCCAATTGGGGGCCCACCAACTCCCTACTTAAAGTGGCACTCTCTGCACCTGAATCCGATGAACACTTCAGAAATTTTTTTTAATTAAGTGTACAGTGCTTTGTTTATATATTGCATGTGTATTTGCATGTATGGATGTACATCACATGTGTACCTGGGGTTGGCAAGGGACCAGAAGACATCATCATATCCTCTGGGACTGGAGTTACAGATGTTATGAGCCACCATGTGGATGCTAGGAATTGACCCCAGGTTCTCTGCAAGAGCAGCCAGGGCACTTAACCACTAAGCTCTATCTCTAGCCTTGAGACTTCAAAAAATTTTTAAAGTGCATCTTGGTTTAGTCCCACCAGTTGGCTTATAACAGTCCCATTCTGCCAGTTAAAAAGCCAGGCTAAGGAGTATTCTTCTTTTGAAGACCTGTGAGCTATTAATGGAATTGCCTGGGACCTTCACACCAGTGCCTAATTCTCACTTTTTGGAATGTTATGCTGGTACAATGCCCATGCCCTAAAATGTCTTCTTGTACTCTGCTGGCAAGCAAATCACCATTACTTTTTGCCTGTGGATGGATAGATTCCCAATTAAAAAGAAACCAACAGCCAGGCAGTGGTGGCCCATGCCTTTAATCCCAGGACTTGGGATGAGGAGGCAGGAGGATCTCTGAGTTGGAGGCCAGCCAGACCTACAGAGTGAGTTCTAGAACATCCAGGGCTACACAGAGAAACTCTGTCACAAACAACAACAAAACAAACCAAAAACCCCAAACAACAACAAAAAAAAACAGCCCAGCAGCGGTGGCCCATGATTACCCAGGCCCCTCCACACTGGTCCTCCCCATGTGTTACAAGCATCATCTTCCCAAAGGTGTCATCAGTCAGACAAGGCACACAAGCTAGCCAGCGCTCCAAGGCAGGTCAGAGGCTCAATGGTTCCGAGGTCCCCTCTTGTGTGGGGAAGACAGCGGGCACGCAGCTTTATACTCAGCGATTTGTCTACTTTGAGCTCAGATCAGTAAGGGATCTGTCTCCACTGGGAGAGATAGGAAGGGTCCCTGAGTTTTGTTCCCGTTTCTTCTTGGCCCTGAAACTTGATGTAGTTTAGAAATGAAGCTATGTGTGTCCTTACCTGTGTTTTTCCCCGAGGGTGGCTTCATCATACTGTGTTAGACGGAAACCTTTGAAAGGAAATGATGCCTGTCTTTTGTTTTGTTTTGTTTTTTCGAGACAGGGTTTCTCTGTGTAGCCCTGGCTGTCCTGGAACTCACTCTGTCGACCAGGCTGGCCTCGAACTCAGAGATCTGCCTGCCTCTGCCTCCTGAGGCTTGATGTCTCCCTGTCTGACTTGATGCCTGTCTTAGAGATAAGCTTACATACGTTCTTTTGAAATTCCCCAATTTAAGTTATAACTTTCAAGGTCCAAAAAACTTTTCTACCCAGCACTTGAGAGAGGCAAAGGCAATCAGATATCTGAGTTCAAGGTCAGCCTGGTCTACAACCCCATTACACAGAGAAACCCTGTCTCAAAGAAAAAAAAAAAAAAAACAAAAACACCATGGGTTGGGGAATGGTAGAGTGCTTGCCTAGCAAGCGCAAGGCCCTGGGTTCAATCCTCAGCTAAAAAAAAAAAAAGGAAAAAAAACTTTTTAAATTTTTATTAGATGTATTCATCTTATGTATTTTGCCTAATATATATGTATATATGTATATATATATGTATGTATATATATATATATATATGTGTGTGTGTGCACCACATGTGTGCATGGTGTCTACAGAGGTCAGGTGGAACAGATCCCTTGGAACTGGAGTTAAGGATGGTTGTGAGTCACCATGTGGGTGCTGGGAACTGAACCTAACTCCTTTGCAAGAGCAGCAAGTGTTCTTAACCACTGAGCCATCTCTCCAGCCCAGAAATGTGGGTTTTTGTTGTTGTTACTTTGTTTTGAAGACAAGGACTATCTGGAATTTATTATGGAGCCCAGACTGACTGTCTTAGTTTGCTTTTTATGTGATAGAGACCATGACCAAAGCAAGCGGGGAGGAGAGGGTTTACTTGGTTTACTCATCTTGACCAATAGTCCATCAGTGAGGGAATCCAAGGCAGAAACTGAAGGAAAGGCCAGGGAGGATGCTTCCTCAGCTTGTTTTCTTACACAACCCAGGACCACCTGCCCAGGGGAGGGAGCACCAAGAGTGGGTTGAGCCCTCCCACATCAATCATTAATCAGTAAGTGTCTCACAGCCTTGCTTTCAGGCAATCTGACAAAATGCTGAAGTGTAAGTTTTGAGTTTATGTACTTTATGTAAGAATGATACTAGAACACTAAAAGGACAAACCCTAGCCAGGTCAACTTAACCGTGTTGAGTTGTGGGGCTGGAAGGACGGCTCAGCAGTTAAGAGCATTTGCTGGTCTTGCCGAAGACCTGGGCTTGGTTCCCAGCACCCGCATGGCCATTTACAACTGTAACTCCAGTTCCAGGGTACCTGACTGCCCTCTTCTGGTCTCCAGCACACATGTGCTACACATACATACATACATGCATAAATGAAGGCAAAACACTTAAACACAGAAAATAAAAACTTTAAAACCCCAAATATCCTAATGTCTAATGGTGCAAATAATTCTTGAATTGTGCACTCCTCAGAATCAGAACAAAGTCTAGTTACTCTATCTGGGCAGACTATCTCAAAATAAGCACGTAGCTCAGTGTCAGTGTTTAGCTAGCATGTCTGAAGCCCTGGGCTCAATGTCCAGAACCACACACAAATTCTTTCAGGGCTGAGAATATGGATCAATGGTAGACGACTTGCTTAGTAGGTGTGAGGCCCAAGGCTGAATGTTTTAGTTAGGGAGAGATGAGACACGTGACCATAAACAACTTGGGAAGGAGATGGTTTATTTCAGCTTACAACTTTCAGGTCATGCTCCATTGCTGAGGGAAGTCAGGACAGGAACTCACACAGGGCTGGAACTTGGAGGCAGGAGCTGATGTAGAGGCTGTGGAAGGGTGCTGCTTACTGGCTGGCTATCATGGCTTGCTCAGTGTGCTTTGTTACAGAACTCAGGCCCACCTGATCAGAGGTGGCACTACCCACAGCGAGCTGCGCCCTCCCATACCAATCACAAGAAAACACATGACAGCTTACCCACAGGCCAATCTGGTGGGAGCATTTTCTCAATTGAGGTTCCCTCTTCTAAAATAACCCTTGGTCATTTAGCTTGGTATCGAGTTGACAAAAAAAAAACTCACTGGTACACTGAACCTCCAGAACCAACCCCCAAATGCTTTACTGTCCCTTTCATTAAATGAGATTGTTTCTTAGTAACTCATCATCTTTTTTTTTTTTTGTTTTTCGAGACAGGGTTTCTCTGTGTAGCTTTGCGCCTTTCCTGGAACTCACTTGGTAGCCCAGGCTGGCCTCGAGCTCACAGAGATCCTCTGCCTCCCGAGTGCTGGGATTAAAGAAAGGCGTGCGCCACCACCGCCCGGCGTAACTCATGATCTTAAGTGAAATTTCATGGCAGTTTTTTGACAGCTTGCTTCTCCCCTGGAAAACCACCTTCTCTCTTTACCTTGGAGAGAATGGGGGCTGGAAAGAATTCATTCCATCAGACGTTACTCATGAGTGGCAGGAAGCCTTATCATGACTGTCAGCAAAGACATTCTGAGTACAGCGCTGAAGACGTAACTATTCAGCACCTATGCACTGTGTGTGTGTGTGGGGGGGGCGGATCCAAACACCCATCTGCAGTGCTGGGGACTCCTGGTGTAATCCTGCAGTATAGCATTACTGGCTAAAATGTGTTAGTTCTAAATGTTTGCTCGGTTCTAATTTTGGGGGTGGGGGAGTTGGAGGGACTGAATTTGCATGGTAGGTAAACCATCACTGAGCTACGGCCCTAGCCCTTTTATAAATTTTGTGACAGGGTCTTGCTATAGCTTTGAACCTTTGATCCACCTGCTTCAGTCTCCTGAGTGAGTGCTGGAGCAGAGGTATGTACTACTATACCTATCTTTTATATACTATGCAATTCAACTCCTTAAATCAATTCACCCTGTATCTATTTTGGCCATTTCCTTGGAATAATTCCATTCCAGAGAAATCTGTTGTTCATGGGCTGCCTCTTTATGAGACTGTCTCCTTAATGCCTAGTTATTTGGAGTAGTTGTCAAAGGCGGCACAATGAAAACCAAAACTTCCATTCTACTGAAAACTACAGACATAAATGAGGGTGCCCGCTGCCGCTCCTGCTGTCACGGGGGCCTGGGTCAGCCTGGACAGCCACCTGACAACCGGCTGCAGCTAAGCACAGCCCTGCTCCAGGCAGAGTGCTGTCACTGAGGCGGGAGGGTGAAGGGTATCTACCAATGCCCAGATAACAAGGCCATACAACTCCTCCTGGAGTTAGAGGGACTATGTGACGACTATCAGGACAACCTTCCTATTCCAAGCAGGCTGGCATCTATCTGCAGAGTCCCAGTGAGAAGCCAAAACCCCACCTGCACCAGGAGTGAAGGCGTTTCCACCCCCTCTGAGGGTCCAGGAAAGCCAAGCAGAGGAACCAGACCTCCACCCACCCCCAGTAGTTCCCGACCTTTACCCTTAGGGCAGTCAGACAAAGACTGAAGAAATACCAGGTCTAAACCAGATCTAGGGATTCAGAAGTCTCAAAGACACACAACGTGCATACCAGAAGCTGAAGAAAAAGACAAACAACAACAAAAACAGAACAACCCCAACATCCGAGAGGGAGGGGGAAAATTCTCAGCACGAATAAGAGACAGCTCACAGATGCCATCATCAGGATGACACAAAAGCTGCTGCAAAAATCAAAACAGGCCGGGCGGTGGTGGCGCACGCCTTTGATCCCAGCACTCGGGAGGCAGAGCCAGGTGGATCTCTGTGAGTTCGAGGCCAGCCTGGTCTGCAGAGCAAGATCCAGGACAGGCTCCAAAACTACACAGAGAAACCCTGTCTCAAAAAAAAAAAAAAAAATAATAATAATAAAATAAAATAAAATAAAAAAATCAAAATGGAGCCATACTAGGCACGGTGGCTCACAAAGCCAGAGGACTTCATATTAACAAAATGGAGTCACTTGTGCGATCTATTGTGGGGATGTATTAAGGCAACTCCATGTAGTTAAAAGGGAGGTTTATTTGGAGGTAACTTACAGCAAGTAAAGGGATTGGTTACAGGATCCGGGAGAGGTGTAGCGCAGTCCAGTGGTGTTCTCTGGAGAACTCTGCTTGGTCTACCATCCAGCATCCAGGATCACTGGGAACCAAGAGGGCCAGCACATCCCGATCTTATGGGCTCCCAACTCGGGTGGGGCCGGTCATAGGTAGGTGTGACAGTTGTGGGAAGCCTCACTGGGGGTAGTACTTCCAGGTCAAAGCTGGAACAGCTACCCATGACAGCCATCCTTCCAAAAGAAACCACAGTGTTTGTATGTGTAGCTGCCTGGCACCTGCTAGACAACCATCACTTCGGCTGCTTGTATTCTGCTTCCGGTATTTCTTCCAGAATTTTCACAGCAGTCTAGCATCAGACATTCCCAAAGGACAGCTATAGAATTAGTTGACCTTTAGAGGCACAATTAAATCAAGTTCTCTAAACAGTAACAGAAGGAATCTTGATACATCAGTAAGAAAGAACAAGGGAAGGAAAGCGTGAAAATGGATTAACCACAAGACTCTTCCCCCACCCCCAAATTACCTTTGAATAAAAACTCAAAGCCTCGTCTACACAGCAAAAATTAAGGCCCTGTCTGGCAAGGCTCTGAAACTGCAGACAATGGTTTTAGAAGTGTGATGAAGGGCCCAGTGTGGAGTCTCAGCATAAGTGTGGAGAATAGGATAAGGCACAGGACTGTGGTGCAGGCACACATGCTCATCATGCACAAGGCCCTGGCTGAACTACCAACATCATAGAGCAAGTTATGTCATAGAATGTAACACCTCAGAACACACATCAAGAAGGCTGTATAAGGAGATACACTCAAAGACACTATAGGCCAATCAAAACTGCATTCTAAAAAAAAAAAAGTTCAAGAAACCCACAATGGCAGGAAAAAAGAAAACAAACAACAGAAAAGAGGCTGACTGAAGCCCTGACATATCTATAATTATATGTAATGGAAATGGTCTAAAGCCACCAATTGAAAGATTGTCAGAGGGAAAATCACATGCTAAATGCAGTCAGTCCACTAGACGTTCATATCACATATAATCATATAGGTAAGTTTAAAACAAAGAATGGGAAAAAATATACAAACACTAATCAAAAGAAAGCCAAGGGGCTGAGTGCACCTCAGGGTATACAGGCCCTGGGCTCTGTCCCAAGAAAAGGGCGTGGGGATGGAGAGAGACAGAAGTCACAGAAAGACTAATACAGACTTCAGAGCAAAAGTTAACACCAACAGACAGGGACATTACACAATGATAAATAGATCAACCCAAGCAAAAGACAAGAGAATCCCAAATGCATTGTACCAAATAGCAGAACTGAAAAAAAAAATTATAGTTGGAGATTTCAACACCACCCTGACAGAACATGGCAGAATACCACTGAAGGTACTTAAGAACACGGCTGTGAGCAGAATTGTACTGACATCTATAGAACCTAATAGCATCAGAATAAACATTCCTTAAGTGTCCACAGAACATAGGACAGAGTGGGCACAGCCCAGACTATAAGCAAGTCTCAGCAAATGACAGACCAAATGAGCCATCACGTGCACATTGTTAGACTGACAATATAAAAGACATCAAGTGGTAAGACAGCATGTCTCTCGTACTGCTGCTGGGAATGTAAATAAAACGGCACAGCTATTCCAGAAAACAGTTAAGACAGTTCCTTATAAAACTAAAACTTTACCAGGGGACCCAGTTAATCATACTTCTGGACATTCACCCGAGAAGTGAAAACAAACGTTCACACAAACTTGCATACAATCACTTGCTAAAGCCATCAAGATGCCCCCCAAGTTCTCTGGCCTCAGATGCAGAAGAAGGTGGATGCAGAGTGCGTTTTATTTTGCAAAGCATGGCCATAACATGCAAATGCTGTGTTGCTGCCGTGGCTCTGAGGCCTCTGCCTTCAGAACCTGTAACAGATGTGGCTCAAGAAAAAAGTGTAAATGGAGAGTGAAAGCCGAGACAGGACACTGGGACTGGACAAGAAAGACATCTGAAAAATCCCCTAACAGAGACTCAGACAAGGATTCTGTGAAGGAACAACAGATAAACCCAAGAGGCCAGCTGCTGCAGCATCCAGCTCATCTTGAAGATTTTAATGACCAATCATAAGACACACGCTCTGGCTCCCTCAACAGGCTAATGCTTATGTTGTGGCATACCCACACCATGAACACTACTCAGCAATAAAAGGAATGAACTATATTAAACCCTTACACAACTTGGACAGGCATCAAAGGGATTGCACTGAGAGAAGAGACCATCTCAAAGGTCATGTGCTGTACGGTTCTATTTATATATTATTCTATTTACAGAGCCATAGAAGGGATTAGTGGTCGCTACGGCGAAGATGGGCAGTGACTATCAAAGGACAGGACAGGAACCCTGTGCAAAGGGGACAGTCATGCCTTGACTGTGGCCGCAAGACTACGGTGACAGAGAACACACACATTGAACCAACATTTGTTCATTACAAAAGGAAACTGTATGTGCACTGCAGGCCATGGCCCAGGAGTGCTGGTCAGAGGACGGCTTTGGGGAGCTGGTCCTTCCCTCCACCTTGCTGAGGCCGGGCCTCGTCTCTGCAGCTGCACGGTGAACTCCAGGCTAGCTGGCCCACAAGCTTCCAGGCAATTCTTGGTTCCATGTCCTATCTTTCTATAGGAGTGCTGGTATTACAAATGCATGTAACCAATCCAGTTTTTTATGTGGGTTCTGGGGAAGCAAACTCGGGTCATCAGGCTAATGAACTAGGACCTTAACCCTTTGAGTCATCTCCCCAGCCAATTTCCTCATTTTGGTATACTAGTTGGGTGCAATGCAAGCAGTGTGTGTGTGGGGGGGGGGGAGCTGGGGAGGGCACACAGGTCCTACACTATCACTTTTGTTTTAATTAAAACAATTTTTTTCTTTACATACCAACCGGTTCTGCCTCCCTCCCCTTCTACTCCCCCCCCCCAACCCCCATCCCATGCCCAACCCCTCCTAAGAGGCTAAGGCCTCCCTTGGTAGTCAATACAGGCTGGCACACCAAGGTGGGGCCGGACCTAGCCCGAGCCTTGCATCAAGGCTGAGTAAGGCATACACTATCACTCTTAAAGCATACACACACAGCAAAACAGCTCAACAGTTCATGTTTCTTACTTCTTCTTTTAGAAAGGCAGTGATATGAACTCACTGGGCTGTGGGGTGGGTGGGATACAAACAAGCCCCTAAGTAGGTTCAGTTCAATCGGGCTGTGTTTGGAATTAGAACTCAGAGATGGGAATCCACAAAGGAGTCTGTGCTGGACAGTCCTGGGACAATAGGAAAAAACACTAATCCTGGAGGGCACCAGACAGATGACTCAGCAGTTAAGAGCATACACGTTGCTCTTGCAGAAAACCTGGGTTCAATCTCCAGCACCCATCTGTAATACCAGTTCTAGGGAGTCCAACAGGCACACAGATAATGCACATATATGCATGCAGACAAACATTCGTATAAGGTACAATAATTAAAATAGATAAAATTAAAAACCAACCAAATCCTGAAACAAGGCCCCAAGGCAAGCACCAAGGCACCCTGTCTCTAAGATGCTTTCTAAAGTCAGACTCTGAGGGCCATGCCTATAACCTCAGCACTCATGAGGCTGCAGCAGGAAGATTGCTGGAGCTCACCCCTGGTCTGGGCTAGGGTAAGAAACAGTCTAAAAACAAGGAGCTGGGAGGTAAAGAATGCCCAGTGAAGGTAGCATACAAGTCTCTGCTTCTTCCACCCTCCAGTCCTAAGACACGCCCTAGAAAAGGACATGGAAAGACAACAAAGACTTGTTCTTTTTTTTTTGTTTGTTTGTTTTTCAAGACAGGGTTTCTCTGTGTAGCTTTGTGCCTTTCCTGGAACTCACTTGGTAGCCCAGGCCGGCCTCGAACTGCCTGCTTCTGCCTCCCAGTGCTGGGATTAAAGGCGTGTGCCACCACCGCCCGGCCTTTTTTGTTTTTTTCAAGATGGTTTCTCTACCTAGTTTTGGTGCCTTTCCTGGAACTCACTTGGTAGCCCAGGCTGGCCTCAAACTCACAGAGATTCGCCTGGCTCTGCCTCTGAGTGCTGGGATTAAGGTCTGCACCACCACCGCCTGGCATGACTTGTTTTGTCTTAACTGTATCAACTGGTCTCAGATTTACTATGTAGCTGAACTGGCCTTTAACTCCCGATTCTTCTGCTTCTGCCTCCGCCTCCCGACTGCAGGGATTACAGGCATTTGCTGTTGTACTCAGCTATCATTCCCTTTATAGGTGAGGGAAAGGTGTGTGTGTGTGTGTGTGTGTGTGTGTGTGTGTGTGTGTGTGTGTGGTCTGTTCTGGTCTGAGATGGAAGACTAAGAAGGATCTAAGGATCAAAAGGGGTGGAGGAGGTCCCTCTTGCTACAGATGCACAAGTAAGCTCAAGGTTAGAATCCACTTATTCTCCTCTAAGACATTTCAGGGTCAAAGGGCAGCCTTAGGATAGCAATTGTCTGTTAGGATGAACAGTGAGGGATCCTACCTACTGACTTGAGGCCTAGAGAGCTCCACTCAAACAACAATCACTCTTGGCCTGACGGGAAAACTGAAAGAGCCGTATTTTCCTCACTTCCTAGGCTGGTCTCCATTTCGGTCTTCCATCTCAGAACCCAGGACAGACATCAGCCCACACCTCTTCCTCAAGGGGTAGTGACATAAGGGAGTGGCAGCTGGGTGTGGCAGTAAATGCCTGTAATCCCACCATTCAGGAGGCCAAAGCAGGAGAATCAGGAGTTAAAAGCCAGTTCAGCTACACAGCAAATCCGAGATCTGCCTAGACTACATGAAACCTGCTTTTGATGTTTCTTAAGAATTACAGTAACTAGGCCTCAGCATCTGACAGCAGCAAAATAATCTCAAGCACCTACCACTCTCTCTAGTCTGTCTCCACTACACAGACAATTCCCAAAGCATGCAAAATCAAATGAAAACAAGCTGAAACAATGCAAAGTTGGTTTGTTTTTTTTTAATTATTTTTGATAACGAAAGATCAGAACCATCACTATGGCTCACTTCTATGAATTCATCCACCCCCAAATTATTACTGCAATACAACCAAAGGTGGACAAGTCTCTGCCCCTGTGACCTCTTCTCAAAGCCACAGACAACTTCATGGGGGCATTTACAATACATCTGTTGCCCGAGAATTTAAAGCCTTCCTGATCCTTCTACATACTCCATAAGAGTATTACCTTTTGAGGCTATGCCCTCAAGTCTGCCACAAGACGGGTAGGGTAAAGCATGTTTCCACTTCTGATAGTGTGGTCTGAGATGGGCTCTGGGGAATGTGATCCACAGACTCCAGCCACTTCCTTGGTGGTCAGTCCCTCAAAGTGAAGATCAGTATGTTGTAGTTCCCCTTCCTCAGTTTTGCAGTTCTTCAAGGTACATAGGCCATGCCTCAGAAGTCACCCATGGGATGTACATAGATTCACCACCAAAGCAGGGTACAGGTTTTCTTTGGTTCCACAACACAGGGGCAGCATCTCTCAGGAGCAGCCCCTCCAGTGCCGTTCAAGCTGTTCTCCTAAGTCACAAAGGGTTGTTCAGGGCCCTCTGCCAACCTAAGTAAGTGATCCCTCCAAGTTTCACAGAGCCCCACAGTCTTATCCTCTCTCTTTTGGTGGTAATATGCTATGAACTATGAAGCTATCAAAGCCTCAGCACTAGAGGCCTCTTCCAGATTCATACCTTCTCAAATTCACTGACCGCCTTCTGAATTTCAGAATACAGCCCCTCGGCGAGGGGGGGGCTTGGAGAGCACTCTCTACTCCTATCACATGTCTCTGACCTGACTCGCCTGAGGCTCCTCAACACTACAGTTTCCACTCAGATTACAGTGAGGGGCTTTGGTGTAGCTGTGGATGGCCCCGTCAACGAAATCACACTTGAGTTCCCTTATTTCTCATCTTGACAGAAACTTTCTAAGTATGAAAAGGAAAGGAGCCTGCTCTGGAACACAAATTCAGAGCCAAACTCCAAGCTCCATCTGCAAGTGTCCTAGGAAATGAGAAGCTCAGCTGCATCTTCAGTGTCCACATCACCAGGGACCATGATCTGCAAGGCTCAGGCTGGCACCAGAGCCTCACATGGTAGTCACTACAACCTCCCCTCTTCTCAGCAGAAAGACAAAGTTCCAAGGACAGCAGACAACTCTGAAGCACAGCCTTCACTGTCTACGCCCCAACCTTCCTAGAACGGCAGCATGGGGGGAGCCCATCAACCTGCTTCGTCGCTGCCGCTGCCGGGCACCAGAGAGGACTCTGACTCGGCTAACTCCACGTCTCTAGCTAATCTTAGGTCCTCAAGTGTCATGTGGAGTCCCAAGCCCCAACTGTCAGCAGCACAGGGTCTGTGGGTGTGTCTGGCTGCTCCATCCCTCACCTTCAGTCTTTCTGGACCTACAGGCTCTCTGGTACAGACAGTGCGCAAACCACAGTGAAGAAGAAAAGGGCCCGGAGACCACCGTTCCTCACTGCCCCAGCAGCTCAAGGCGGAAAGCTGACAGCCCAGTTCTCCCTGCCCTCGTCATGAACTGCACTGAGCAGCTCCTCACTGACACTGGAGTCAAATGACATTAGTGCTGGGGTAGAAATGCCAATAATCCACACACGGCCAGTCCTGCTGGGGATTCCAGGAACCAACCTGCTGGCCCAGGACAACGCTCCCCTTGCTGGCACTATATCACCTGGCCTAATGCCCTCTTAAGACCCAGAGGCCCAACCCCAAAGACAGCTGGTAGAAGGTGGAAACGACTGTCTTTAGATGTCTTCAGACACTCAGACGGCTCAGCAGGACCACACGGTTCACCTTGAGGCAGTTGTCACCAACCTGGTAAGGAGGACAGATCGCTGGCATATTCAGGGTGCTGGAGGCAGGCGCTGTGGGCAGAAGGGTGAAGAAGGGTTAGAGCTTGGCTAGGCTAGACCCCTCCTCTGACCCACTCACCTCACTCCTGAGAACTTAATCCAATGTAATAATCAACAGGAAAGCAGCAGCACAAGATAAAGACCCTCTGGTGTGATGTACTTAACAGAAGGTGGGTTCTGGAGTCAGGCTCACCTGGCCACTCCTTAGGGTAAGGGGCTCACTAGCTCACAGGCTCTGAGCTTTCTTTTCCTCACCTGTACACACAGATGGCAGCACCTGCTTCCTAGGATTGCTGCGAGGATTACGTGAAATAACTACATGAAGCATCAATAGTATAATCCATGCTCAACCACAATGATCAGTTAGTTCTTAGCATTTATCACACCCAAGGACAGGAGAGGAACACACAGAAAAGGAAACAGGTGAGTGACTAGACAGAACCAAAGGGAAATTTCCACGACCATTCTGACAGTATCCTTTTTAATTTTTAGGTCCTGGGAATTTTGGAGGCATGAAGGGTAGCAGACTGTTAAGGCTTGCAGCCTGGGAAGAGGGATGGCATCTTTTCAACAAGTCTACCATGTTTCTGTATTTCACACTTTCAGAAACCTCAGGACCACAGTGAAAATGAAGAACATGGAAGGGGAAGGTTGAAGAAGGGTTGATAAACTGTCAGAGGATCTAGGACAAGGCTCCACACAGGAGGAGGTTATTGTCCTGATTTTAAGTGTGATTAGGCAGGGACTCCTGCAAGGCTGCAGTGAGGCCCACTGCCATGGGCAACAGCTAGAGGAGGGCCTCCCAGCCTGCCACCATCATGGTATGGTCAGGAGGACACAGATTACAGAGTAAACAAGGAATCCATTCTCAGAACTATGACATATGGTACAACATAGTCTTCTTCCATTTGCAGCCCTGAGTTATCAGGACACACAATAGCTCATTCCCATTAAGGAAACATGATGGAAGCACTATTTAGTCCAGAAACCAGGTAATTAAATGCTTTCATGGATACAATAAAAGTTAGCTGATACTTACACTCTTTAAAATCCATTCCTTGCACGAGTACTATACTAAGAAATCTTAAAATTAAAAGGAGGAGGAGGAGGAGGACAATGACAAAAACTACTTAAGATAGGTTCCCAGTGGCCCAGGTCAGCTAAGGATGACCTTCTGAGTCTCCTGACTCTGTCTCCTGGATGCAGGTATTATAGGCATGCACCACCTTGCCTGACTCATTTGGTGTATTTAGAGCTTCATGCATGCTGGGCAAACACCTGACCATCCCCACCCAAAAAGAACTGTTTTTTCATTAAATGAGCCAGACAGGATAGTTCCAGCCTTTAATCCCAACACTTAGAAGGCAGGCTGATGTCTCTGAGTTTGAGGCCAACCTAATCTAGCGAGTTCCAGGCCAGCCACAGCCACATACAGTAAAACCCTGTCTCAAACAACAAAACCAAAATTAGGTAAAATACCGTTATCACATATAAAAAGTTAAACAAATGCTAGGCATCAGGACAAAAAACCCAGTACTTAGGAGGATGAGGAAGAATGCTAAAATAGAGACCAGTCTGAGCTACATATGTGAGAGCATGTCTCAAAAATAACGAGCCAGGCAGTGGTGGCCACGCCTTCAATCCCAGCACTCGGGAGGCAGAGCCAGGTGGATCTCTGTGAGTTCAAGGCCAGCCTGGTTTACAGAGCGAGATCCAGGACAGCCGCCAAAGCTATACAGAGAAACCCTATCTCAAAAAACAAAAACAAAACAAAACAAAACAACAACAACAAAAAAAACAATTGACACAAGATAGAGTGGTTCTGAGAGAACCTCAACTGAGGAAACACCCCGAGACTGGCCCGAAAGGAGAACAAACTGAGAAGAGAAGAGCCTACTGAAGAGGGAGTGTATCCTTTCCACTAGCTTCAACTTCACTTGAGAGTCCATTTAATGTTAGTCTGGAGTGTGTGTGTGTGTGGTGTGTGTGTGTGTGTGTGTGTGTGTGTGTGTGTGTGTGTGTGTGTGTACTGCTGCTGCTGACTAGTTTTGTAAAAGATCATTTCAGTCCTTGTAGAATACAATAGAAAGTTTTGGGGTTTTGTTGTTGTTATACACTGCATCAAACAGTACAGAAGCGTACTTTCTGTTCCTTGGTGCTTTGATGGATATGACCTTCAGGGCCTGTTCTGAGGCAATGAAGACAAGGTCTGAGAATCGGCCTCTACACTCACCAGCTCTGAATGAGGAAATTAAGAGTAGAGGAGAGAAGGAAGAGGCAAACACAAAAACATTATACCCAGCCATGGCCATCCTTGACTATTCACAAACTCAATCCTCACAACAGCTAGGAGTTTTATAGATAAGGAGATTCAGAGAGGTCCTGCCTTGCTCAAAGTGAAAAAGCTATGAACTTCAGGGTTCAAATTTGAATCTGGTCTGTCAACAAATTTAGTACAATGGCAGCTATGGTCAACCCTTTGGCTGGCCCCAAATTGACCTAGAACTGGAGCTCACTTCCTGGGTCCATCTAAGCCAACTCACCTGTGAGCTAGAGGGCAGCATCTGAGAGGTGGGTTCCTCGGATGCTCCTGAGCCTATAGGACTTAGCGTGGTGATTCTGCTTGGCTGGCCACGAAGTGTCAGAGTAATGGTGGTCGGGACCTTTAAGCCTAAGTAAGAGACAGACAGACATAGATACAGAAGACAGAGGATTCATAGCCTCTTTCAGGTAACAGTTTCTTCCCATATAAAACATCCTCTTGATTTCCTTCCTGGGTGGGTAGGTCTACCCCTACCAGTCAATTTGAAAGGCAACAGGAAACTTCCTGTGTTCTCTAGATGTCTCCGGGGGCTGGGCTCCACAGAGCTGAATCCAAGAATCAAGGCCAGGACCATGTGGTGCTGGGTTTACACCTTGCCTATGTGAGATGGCTAGTAAAGTGCTATGGAAAAGCCCAGATCTGCAAGTCCCCATTATTTTCATGAGACTCACCTGATGCTTGGTTAGAAATCTGAGCCAAACCAGGTAGGCTGCTTGCCAACTTAGCGAGGCCCCCATTGGTCAGCAGCTGGTGGATAGCAGTGGGCTTCCCACCAGGAGTGGCACCCAAGGAGGAGAGAGTGGTGGCCACAGGAATGGTACGGACGATGGTGCTTGTGCCTGTGGTGATGGCACCCAGGTTCTGCATGGGGGCTGGCAATTTCACACTGGCGGCCTGTTGGACACATAACAAGATGATTATTAGTTACCACCCAACTGCAACATTAGAGCCTAGAGAGCCCACAGCTACTATTAAAAGCTAACATGCATATTGTCCACCACATGTTAAGGTGCTCTACCAGGCATTTTGCATATATCATCTTTAATCATCACAAATACATGAGGGAGCTAATATCATTACCTTATTTTATAAAGAAATAAGACAGAGAAGTTAAGAATCTGACCCAAGGCCATACAGTAAGTCACAGATTATAACACGTGGTAGTTTTTTGGCTGCATATTTAGAAGGTTCTTTGTTCTTAACCCACTGACCCCAGACATAATCTCCCTGACAAAATTAAGGAGTCCTAATCCCACATGCCCAACACAGCAGATGACATACCTGTGGGGCTGGCCCTGGAGAGGGACTTCCTGGGAGGCCAGAGGTCTTGCTGCTAATATCCTGTAAGCTGAAGCTGAGGCCTTGGAGGAGGCTGCTGGCTGAAGTAGCCCCTAGGAGAGGACACGGCAAGTAGCAGCAGAGGTCAGTCACTCAAGCAGCCACCCTTTCACCCTTACCAACAACTTCAACTTGCCCTAAGCAAAAAGACACCAGGAGTCTCCCCAGCAGACATACAGACACCACACGAGGAGAGGTGCTTCGCCAGCCTTGGATTTGCTCTGCACGTTCAAGCTGTTCTAAGTTTTGCTCAAAATGCAGCATTAGGAAAACCAGACAACTTAAATCCCCATTTTTTTGTTTGTTTTTTGTTTTGTTTTGTTTTTTTGAGACAAGGTTTCTCTGTGAAACAATCCTGGCTGTCCTGGAACTCACTCTGTAGACCAGGCTGGCCTCAAACTGACAGAGATCTCCCTGTTTCTGCCTCTTGAGTGCTGGGATTAAAGGTGTGCACCACTACTGCCTGGCAAATCACACTTTAGAAACCTAAATCCCCTCTATTTCTAGGTAAGAAGACTTGAAGCCAAGTGGATTCAGATACCTGACCGCATTACACATGATCCAACATTCTCAAAGTAAAAATCTGCTTAATGGAAAGATAATTTAGCAATGCTCTAAGTTATGGTATCAGGTGACCAGCCCTTCCATAAGGCTGGGGTCAGAAAAAACTGGGAAAAACATACCTCATTTTGCTAATATCCAGTTTAGCAACACCTCCCTTGATTCAGTCAGAGGTATTAAAAAGGAGAATCACAATACAGGCATTGCCCATCCTCACAGTAGAGGACACAGCCCCTACAGATATTAAAGACAAGGAATTTCCCTCATCTAAGCTAATTTTGTTCCTGTTAGCTTCTGCAATCACTGGAGAACAGAGATACTCCCTCAAGTTCCAGCTCCAGAGCTCCTGGTCTAAGATCACCCTCCAGTGGCAGATCTAAGATTGCTGGTGGACAGTGTGATGGGTTACAAGATACCTGGAAGAGAGCTGCCAGGAGAAGTGGCCACCAAGCGGCTCTGCAGTGTGTGGATGGCATTGGGTGTGGCACTGCTGGAAGCCACAGATGGGGCTGCGCTGGCCATAACTCCACCTTCAGAAGAACTTGACCTTGAAAAAAGAAAAGGAGCCCTATCATCCAAAGGGCAGCAGCCTACAGCCACAGAGGGAGCCATCAGAACGAAGTCCAGCAAGGAAGAATTGTCTCTTTCTTTGTTTCAGCTTCTAAGCCCCGAATTTATCCTTCTGAAGGTTAGGCCTAAATTAAAGAACTGAGGACTTGATAAAGTCAGTGGACACTCTGCAATCTCATAAGGACAAATGAACTCTAAACTGACAGAAATGAAGGAAAGCACCCAGGGAGAAAGAAGTCTCATGCTTCTAACTGACAGACTCCAGAATCTCTCAACTTCCCCCAACCCAAACGAACCAGAAACTGAGTGAAGGGAAAGGAGGGACTAGGAAAGGCCAAAGCATACTCACTTGGCTGTGGTGAGAAGTCCAGTGAGTTCCTTGGCTCCTGAGGAAGTTCCCAGCGTCATGGTGATGGGTTTCCCCCCAGGGCTGCAAAACAAACCCCCAGACCAAAGGCCAGTCCTAATTTGCCACTACAACCAAGGCTACATTTAAGACTGGAAAGAGAAAAAAGAATAGCTATGCTATTTATTACAGGAGAGCCGAGGCTCCTCCTTACTTCCATCTTCTAAGCTTTCTGGAGTATCTCATTACCTTAACTGAAAACCAGAAAGCGACAAAATATCAAGTGTTCTAAATGGTCGGTCCCACAACTATTTATATTGTCTCCCTTGTTGAGACAAGGTGACTGTCACTTTCCACCATGCGTGACCTCAAACCATCTGTCTGTCCCAGGCGTCCTTGACACTGACAGAGCCTGGGCTGTGTCTCGGAAGCTGGTCAGACTTTACCAAACACTCCATAAAAGACTCACCTTCAGGTGTTCCACCTTGAGAAAGAGCACAAGGCCCTCCAGCTGTGTCCCCTTGGGAGATCAGGGACACCTTGATCTTTGGTCGCTTGGAGGGCTTTGCGCCAGGAAGAGGACTGGAAGGATGGTGCCGCTTCAGCTGGACCCTAAGCTCCTCTTTCTCTGCCTCTTCCATGGGTTCTGATGAAATGGGAACTAAGAAATGTAGCTGAGGTAAGATCTTTTTGTAAGCTTATAAATACCATAGGTCAAGCCAGCCAGAAGCAGCCATGTGGGACACACAGGATAAACACCCCAGGTAGTAGTTACACCTCATATTTCTAGCTCAGTTCCCACCCATTGTGGACTCAACTTGGAGCACCTCAGAGATAGCTCTAGTCCATTCAGCTGCCCTGGACTTGCTGGCTCTCAGGAACTACTGGGTGAGGCAGCATCTCAGATGCTGCCCAAATATAACAGGGCAGAAGTGACCCATGTCACAACCAGGTCTGGAGATATGGGCTTCCATGAACTCCAACAGATCATTGTGTATAAAGGCAAGTCTTCTGGATTTGCTGATCTTTAGGCTTTCTCAGTTCTACTCTTTACACTCAGAAGTCTCCTCCCTTTATTCCCTTTTAGCACAGGAAAATAGGGGGGTCTAGAGAGGAAGACAGCAGCCCAGTGAATTGGGGGAGGGGCTCCTGGCATGGGGGCACAGTGAGGGAATCAATTACCAGTTAGATGGACTGCTTAGGGATCAATGTACTGGCCTAAGACAGAGGAGAAAGGCGAGTGCTTGAAGTGCTGGTGCGCTTGCAGCAGTCAGGATGGAAAGAACCACGGCAGGGAGAAAACAGATAAGGAGGTGCAGGCAACAGGCCACAGGCACACAAGAGAAAGACAGACCAAGAAGCATGGCAAAAACAAAACAAAACAAAAAAACACCACAGTGAGAAAGCAAAAGACACCATGAGAAACCAAGAGAAAGACCCGAGAAAGGCAAAGGCCACTGCATAAGCAAGGGGAGCTGGTGGAAAGAGTCAGGAGACAGAAGAGAGGAAACGAAGAAAAGGAGTAGAGAGAGGGGAGAGTGAGAGGCAGGGAGGAGAGCAGCAAGGCCAGGCGAGCAGGTGAAAGCAATACTCACCAAAGAGACAGGAGGAGGCGCCGGGAGGAAAAGCTTTCCTCACCAGCATGTTTTGTTTCAGAAAAGCAGCAAACTGTGCTGGAATGAATCAGAAAGAATTATAGAATCATAGCCAGCTAGAGAATGGAGAAGAGTGGGAACAAGGAAAGAGGAAAGTGGTCAGTGGATGCTCTTTCTGAGGGAACTACACTGATCTGGAACCCGACTTTGCTGTGTACTTGCCACATGGGGCCACTGTCTAGCTGTAACAAGCTAGGGCAAGTCAACTCCATGGAGGGGCAGCCGGCAGTGAGGGTTCTGTCTGTATTAACTACTACTCCCCACCCACCCATCAGCTCTGCTAAAGCCATGGTTTTATGGCTGCTGCTGTCCCCATTGACACTGAGTCCCATCCTAAACCCAGCTCCCTACACAGCCTTCAACATCACCTTAGTATCTCCACTAATCATGCTACCCAGAAATACAACAATCTGCCAGCTCTGCCTTTACCAAATTTCTAAGGGAATCTCAGCAGGAACTCAGGAAAAGCTGGGTCACAGGGCATCCGTAGAGCCAGGCGCCTAGCCTCTTTCGCTGCCATCACCCACCCACTCATACTTGTTAGTGGCATTTCATAAGAAGTCTTGGTTTTAGGTGGTAACTCTTTGGCTCCATTAAAAGCACAAGGGGAGGGGAGCAGAGGATCATGTTGGGGTAGGGGTGGAACGGACCGACATAAGGGACAGAGCCACCGATGCTTCTTTCTTGACTCACTGAATTTTCCTTTTTCTACAGTTCCTCACACAGCCTGTGGATTCCTCCAAACCCTAATGCCAACAATACAAATGTTCTCACCCTCATCTGAAGCGTGACTGCAGAACCCTGACCAAATCTGTAGACATCAACAACCCATCACAGAACTCTGAACTCTTCAAGAACAAAACAAAGAAGGGCAAGGGGAACTGGCCTAGAATCCGAGGATCAGTCACCCCATGCTTATCATCTGGAAAGACTGACTACATAAACGGATGGCAAAATACATACTTCTCCAATTAGTAATTATAACAAAGGTCAGGCCACTACACAGTCAGCTGAGCTCAATGTCTCCAGCACACCAACAAATACAAGGCCTAGTCCCACGCAGCCTTAGCATTCATTTCAACCCCATTTTGCCTAGAACCCATGAGAAAGGGTGCCCCTTGCACTGCAAATCTAATGCTTCCCAACTGCCACATGGCATCACTGCAGGAGACAGAACCCCACGGGGGCTGCGGGACCAGGAGACTACCTTGGGCTTGTTTGTGGGTCAGTAGAGCTTCTGTCCTCTGCACATGTCTTTTCAGCAGCTGGGAAGCCCCAATCTGACTGGACTTCTGAGCAGAGGTCACCGTGGTCACTTTGGTCTTTAGGACTAGAGGTGGGGCTGCTGGACACACTGGAGAGATCCTGGGTAGAGAAGGTCCAAAGAGGTTTTGCATCCGACCATCACTTCGGCTCCTGCATCTCCACAAGGGAATAACCAACTACGCATCTTCACACCTCAACAAAGGTGCTCCTCCCTGCCCACACTACCTCTGAGCCGAGGGGGAGGTGGGCAGCTTGGCAGCTGGGGAAGCAGGCCGACTGCCTCGCTCAGAATTTCAAAGGCCAAGTCTCTTCGGGCCAAGTCTCGGGGCTTCTTCTTCTTCTCAGCGTCCTGATCCCCGAGGCTCAGAACCCACATGCCCCTCAGCACGAGTGAGCACTCCAGTCAGGAAGTCCACAATCTCATCCTAGTGTGAAAACGAGGTAAGGTCTGAGTCCTTCTCTGGAGAATAGGACCCTCCTGAATAAAATCAAGGTAATTAGAACTCTACTCCCAAATGATGGTTCTTCCCACTCACAAAGCCACATGAAGGCCAAGCTCCTCAGCTGCTATGCTTGGGGAAGCCCAGCAGGTGTCCATGTGAAAGCAGCTCTGGGCACACTGCACCCGAGATGCCTCACCTGTACCCCTATCCTAGTCTCCCTCTCCTCTTCCCTTTCTTTAACTGACTTAGGCACACCACAGAACCCACTTGTACCCTTCATGGTCCAGAGCGGCTGAGGCTGCTGCCAGGAAGACTAAACCCAAGGCGAGAGGAAGGAGGCCCCCCACTAAAACAAGAGAAAACTGTTCACCTGGATACATCTGTCCACCATGCTTTGAGTCAACCCTTCTGATTTCTTCTTTGCTTTGCTTATTCTAAGAGGCAAAAAAGAGAAACCGTGAGGCCAGTGAGGTGACCGAGGAGGTCAAAGCGCTCGCAGAAAGCCTAATGACTAAGTTTCAAACTGCCACCAGAGTGAAGGAGAAAGCTGACCTGAAAGCTGGCGGTGTACTTCCTGGAACACGTGTACTTCCATTCACCCACACACACAGAAGGGGGGGGGGGCTGTGAAAAATTGTATCTACAAGAAAGACCCTACTCAAATAACAAAAATGTGGTTTCTGGCCGGGCATGGTGGCGCACGCCTTTAATCCAGCACTCGGGAGGCAGAGCCAGGCGGATCTCTGTGAGTTCGAGGCCCAGCCTGGGCTACCAAGTGAGCTCCAGGAAAGGCGCAAGCTACACAGAGAACCCTTGTCTCGAAAAAAAAAAAAAACCAAAAAAAAAAAAAAAAATGTGGTTTCTGACTGAGGCTCCTGGCAAAGGGAAAACCAGACCCCTAAGTTATATGATGGAGAGTAACATTATTAAAACTATATTTAACTTCCAAAATGAATTAAATGAAGCTTAAGAGAAAACAATACCCATGTTTCACACTGATTCTCCAACCTGAAGACCCATAGTTTAAGGAGAGAACTAACTCTAAGTTGACCTGATTGTCCTTGGGAACATTCACACACAAAAAAATCAGTAATAAAAATATAACTTAAAACTTAAAATAATTTTTTTTAGACAGGTGTGGTAACACACATCTTTAATTTCAGCACTCAGGAGGCAGAGGCACACAGTTTTTCTGCAAGCTTTAGGCTAACCTGGTCTACCAAGGAGTTACAGGACAGCCAGGGTTACAACAGAGAGACCCTATCTCAAAAAATTTTTTAAGTAAATGTAAAATGTACTGTAATGAAAGTTTGATGTCAAAGACAAGAGTCTCAAAATATTTTTTCCAAATGACTGGCAGCTCATCTCTGAATCTTACCTTAACCCCATCATTTTTCAGATGAGGATAGTGAGTTACAGAATTAAGCAACTCACCCAAGCTTCTACATAAGGAATTAAGACAAACTGAGTTTCCCAATTCTTAGTCCATGATTTTCAACTATGCCAATGTCTCCTCACCACAGCACACTCAACAATACCAGCATTCCCATGCTTGCCCATTTCCTCCAACAAATCAACAACACACACACACACACATGCTAAATCTCTTGTGGATCATCTGAATATCTGCCAAAATAATGTGTTTACATGAAACAATGCATTGAACATCGACAATCAAGTAGCAAATGACAAAGGACAGAAAGGACTCCTCCAATATGCCGGAGTGTAGAACACAGACAGAACAGGAGCAGGCATTTTGCCAAACTGTCCAGTTTAAAGAACAGACATCTGAGACCAGGCACGGTGGAGCACGCCTTTAGTTCCCAGCACTTGGAGGCAGTCAGGTAGATCTCTGTGAATTCCAAGGCCAGCCTGGTCTCCAGAGAGATAGTTCCAGGACAGCCAGAGCCTATATAGTGAGACTGTCTCAAGAAACAAACAAAAACCCTTACAAGTAAAGTGTTTTTAAAACCCTCTCCAAAATTTGGTTTTTATTTATACTTCAAAATGTATCCAGGCTTAAACATTGTAAATCTTATGTTCACATTGATCTTCACTAAGCGAAAAAAATTTGTTTAAATGCCTAGCCTCAGGAAAAGTTTGATGACAAAGAATCTCAAAGTACCTTCTCCCCACAAGATGACTCCTCGATTACAAAGGGAAAAACAGTAATTTCATAGTGGAGAACCCTACAGCAGCTATCTCAACTGCATGATCCAAGTTATTATCGGTGGGGTTAAGACAAATTGAATCATGTATCCCCAAACAGGATACACTGAACATTTTCAATGCAATCAGAAGAAAATATTTTTTAATAAACAACTGTCAGCTCTCTAGAACAGTGTCAAGGTCGCAGAAAAAAACACTGAAGACCAGGCAGAAGGAATGTGTTCAAGGTCATCCTCAGTACATGGTAAATCTGAGCACAGCCTACGCTGCAAGAAATCCTATCTCAAGAAGAGAGACAGACATTAGGGAGACACTGATGAAATCTAAGTTTGTTATTCAAACCAGACAACAACTATCAAGTTGACATTAGTTTCCTCATTTTGAGAAATTTGGTTATACAGAAACTCTAGGTGAAAGATAGATAAGATTTCAGATTTCTTGTACTATTTTTGCAGCTTTAAAGTTTTTTTTTTTTTCAAGACAGGGTTTCTCTGTGTAGCCCTGGCTGTCTTAGAACTCACTCTGTAGACCAGGCTGGCCTTGATCTCAGAGATCCACCTGCCTCTGCCTCCCAAGTCCTGGGATCAAAGGCATGCGCCACCACCGCACAGCTTGTTTTTAAGTTTTTAAGACAGGTTCAAGGGCCAGGCTGGCCTCAAACTGAATCCTTCTGCCTCAGTCCCTGAACATATACTGGGATTATAGGATGCAGCTCTGACTTGTTATTTCTGTCACTGGTCTGTCATGACACTGCCATCTTGGACAAGCATTCTTACATTCTAACATGTTCCCTCTCAGCTCTGGAGGAATGCACCCACCTGAGATTATCATCAGCTCCTCCACCACCACCAAGCTATTTTCTGCTCTAATCTTTTCCCGGAAGTCTTCCATGGCTTCAGGGTGACACTGTAGAGAATTCTGACCAATGACAAAGAGGACTGGAGTCTTCATGTCCAAGAGGGATCATCTACATCCTAAAAGAGACAAGCAGCAGTTTAGATCTAGCCAATTGGTGCTCAGGAAGCACTGACCTTGAGGCTGTTCAGAAAAGTCAGTTGTGAACCTGCAGGAGACCTCGTCCCACCCTGGATGCAGCATGCACTCCACTGTCCCACATTCCTGCTGTCCCCCACTCCCATTGCCAAGACCAACCAGTTTCACCTCGCTCTTACCCCCCGGGGGCCATCCACAGTAAGCAGAGGAAACCCAAGGCAGACAACGGCAGTGACGTACTCCATCACAGACACCTGTAAGTAAGGGCACCATTCATTCATCTTTAGGGCAAGTGAATTCATTGCACCTCAGCCTCCCAGAATGCAGGTGGGACTGATTAGTCCAAAGCCACCAGTTGGTTCCAGCCTTTCTTGCTTGTCTTAGCCTTCAGTTTTATCAACCATGGCATGATTAAGTGTGCAGAACACAGGCAGTCACTTCCTAGAGAACTGGAGCCCTGATAGGCCCCCACATAACACCTGAGCCTGATGGGAGTTGTCATACTTCAGCCCATCAGCAACCTAGACCAGAGCCCTCCTTACGGACTTTGTTATTGAGAACAGATATAATCAAAAAAAACATAAATGTTGCCAGGCTGGGAGATGCAGCCAGCTCAGAGTAGCACACTTACTTCTCATGTGCAAGGCCCTGGATTCCAACCCCAGAACACAGAGAAACATCCCCAAACACAGGAAAAACACAAATGCCAACCCTGTCCCTTAAGTGGAGAAATCTCTTATCAGTAGTTTTAAGGGATCGCTCCCACACAGCTGAGAGTTCTGTGTCAGGTTGTTCGCAGTATATCGGATGCTTGCTCTCTAACTACTCTGGACACCACACTTCACTATGCTAGTTGGAAGAAGTGGAGCTTTCGAAAGTCAAGGACACTTACACAAGCTGATATATACATGCAGGAAAAAAAGTTCCTTCATATTTATAAAGGAAACCAACTTGAATACAACATCAAATTTAAAACTACTCATTTGTCTCCATTTGCAATGTTGAGAGAGCGCAATATGGTATTTAAGTCTGGAGAAAAGGAAATCTTTTTACATGCTCAAACATATACAAATGAATTATAGTATTTTGATTTTTTTTTTTTTGAGAAAGGGTTTCTCTGTGTAGCCCTGGCTGTCCTGGAACTTGCTCTATAGACCAGGTTGGCCTTGAACTCAAGAGATCCACCTGCCTCTGCCACCCCCAGTGCTGGGGTTAAAAGCGTGAGCTACCACTGCCCAGCTGTAGTTGGAACTTTTCAATAGTTTTGTTTTTCTCTTCTAAGAAGTTTGGGCTAGTCCAGAACTCACTATATGCAGGCCAATCTAGCCCCAAACTCATGGTAATCTTTCCGCCTCAGCCTACCTGGTGCTAAATAAGATTATAAGCATGTGTCATCACACTCTGAAACTTTCTTCAAAATAATCTGGAGCACAGAGAAAGTGGCAGCAATAAGACAAAAGTAAGCCTGGCTATGAGTTGATCACTGGTGAAGCTAGATGAGGAGATCAAGGAATTTATTTACTACTCTATTCTTGCTATAGTAACATTTCCTTAATAACATTTAAAAACTCAGACTGTCTCCCACGATGTAAATGTAGTTCCCACACAAAGTATCTATCACAAGGACAAAGAGAATTCAAAATAGTAATAGCAGCAAGCACTATTTCCATGACCACCTTTAAGTTTTCAGTGACCTCCAAACAGAACAGAATTTACTTACATGACAGGCCACCAAGGCTCCTGTATTCCATCCAATCAAGATGATGGGTTTGTGTGGGAAATGGCTGTGAATCTTTGTGGCAAGAGAAAGAAGACAGTCAACAGGAGACTCTGATGGGCATGGAACAACCCACACCACTGGTGTACTTCCGCCAACTCAATCAACCCGGGAACTCTCACCTCCAGCACTTTGCTTCTCACGGCGCCAATCATGTGTTCCAGGCACTGCAGAACTCCTACCCCACTACCATTGTTCAGCAGATGGTGGCTACAGGGATGACCTAAAGGGAAGAAAGCATATCCGTGCCAGCGGTGCCAAGTTTCAAACCTCAATTCTGCTTAACTTACCCCAAATCTCTTAGACAGCTGACACTTAATGCCAAAATTAGAGTTAAGGGGATGAACCACATTTGAGTTCAACAAACTTGACCTCCTCCCTCCCACACATCCTTTTCTTAATCCTCCAAGACTACATTCCTACCCAGAATTCCTCTTGTCCTTACAATTACCTTGCCCAAGCAGGACAGCTGCGACTGCCAGAAGCGGTGGCGGCGGGAGGCGGGGAACACAGAGCTGGAGGGACCAGAGGAGGCGATGAGAATCAAAGGAGAGCCAGGGAGTTTGCTCTGAGGAGACAGAATCCCATCCAAGAACCACTGAGTAAGAGGTACTCATCTAGGAACTCTCAACAACTACATCCCAACAGTCTTTACAGCAACCACCAGCCCTTCGCTTATGGCTAGAGACGGCTCAGCAGTTAAGAGCATATTCTGCTCTTCCAGGGAAGCCGAGTTCTGTTCCCAGCACCCATGTCAAGTGCCTATAACTCAGTTCCCTCTTCTGACCTCCATGAGCACATGCACTCAAGTGCAAACACCCACTTTAAAAAGAAATGATCTTTAAGGAAGCCCAAGCTATTAATGAGAAAGTTAAGCCACTTATCTTCCCTTGTCAAGCCTCTAAGATTTAGTCTGGCTGGGCGGTGGTGCTCACACCTTTAATCCAGCATTCGGGAGGCAGAGCCAGGTGGATCTCTGTGAGTTCGAGGCCAGCCTGGGGTACAGAGTGAGATCCAGGAAAGGCACAAAACTACACAGAGAAACCCTGTCTCGAGAGAAAAAAAAAAAAAAAGACTCAGTCTGACCACTGTATGTGCTGGCCAGGCTGAACTCCACTTACTGGCTTGTTATGAGAAAGCACACCAACGGCTGGGTCCCAGGGCCTCTTGAGGAGGAGTGACAAGGCCTCGGCTCCTGCAGCCCCGTCTTTGTGTTGGATGACACGAGCATCCGGTCGATCAAAGTTGGGATCTACAAAGAAGGATAAACAAAGATGCTTCCAGTGGCAAGTGAGAAACCTTTCCCTCCAGAAGCAATGTGCTTTAGCACAGAAGCCCACTGAGCTCTTAGCTCTTATGCATATCAAATCAGTGCACAGCCAAAGTACACTCCCACTGTGAAAGGAAAGCAGAGCTGATCCTCTGGAAGGCAGTCTGGTAAGCTGCACCAATGGACTGAAGTTTATTCCACCATCCCTTTCCCAGATGACTGTACTTTGTGTACTTTTTCCTATCAAAAGACACACAGAAGTCATGGTGACTCATTCCTATGTGATCCCAGCACTTGGGAGGTGGATGGAAGAGTATCAAAAATTCAAGTCAACCCTCAGCTACACAGGCGACAGCCTGGAACACATTAGTGCACACAAGCAAAGTACTGGGATAGATGATGAAAACCTTATTGTTCAACCCTGTATAATAACCCTACGTGGTATATTGTGATATCTATATCAGCCTTCAAGTTCCTGTCCTACTATACTATAACCCCCCAAAAAGTGACTCACCAATATATAAATATAGGTTTCAGACATGCTGATGCTTTCTTATACTGCAAAGAAATATCTTCACAAATCCCACAATACCCACAGAGAAGTCAAAACAATCTCAAGGAAAGCAAGCAAAGATTTTTAAGTGTTAAAGGTTCTTTCAGAGGCATTTTAAAAGGGTTTCCAGAGACTAGAGAATATGGTTTGAGGTAGGCATAAAACTCCAAAGCAGCAGGCTAAGATGAGCTATTCCTAACTCAGGAGAGGAAGAGATGAAGGAAAGGAGAGAGGGAGGAGAGGGAGAGAGAGACATGCAGAGACAGACAGACTGATTAAAAGCTGGGAGTAACTCTTACCTAGGATTTGCAAAGCCCTGGGTTTGATCCACAACACACAAAATAATTAATTAAAATAAAATGGACAGCGCACTGTGGTATGTTATGTGAAATCCTTCATCTTTCCTCCATGTAAATATGCTTCAGTAAGTAAGTTTAATAAGATTTGAAATCTGAGCCCAACACTCAGGAAGCTGAGGTAGGAGAATATCCAATTCAAGGCCAGCAATGGGAAACCCTGTCTCAAAAAATAAGAAAATAAACAACATAGGGAGAAGAGATACTAAAAAGGATCTCCACAGAAGATTTTGGGAATTATTAATCTCTGGACTGCCTCAGTTAACTCAGAAGTTAATGTTTATATAACAGCTGCTGTCACAGAGCACCATGCTAACGCTGCAGAAGGATTTAACTCAAAGGGTGAGAAAGACAAACCAATGGGGGCAGGGCGGGGGGTGGGGGGGTGGGGGGGGTGGGGAGGGTCAGTGCTAACTGCCATGGGAGGAAAAGAAGCCCTACACTGGTGATTCCAGCCATCCAACAGAGCAAGGCAGTCAACAGGAAATGCACACCCAAAGCAGCAACAGCACATACAGTGAAGCAGGCCTAGGCTAGGCACGACTCCAACATGAGATGAGTTGTCAGCCAGACACACAGACGGGCCTAGTAGCCCATTCCTGGAATCTCCAAACTTGGGAAGCAGGAGGAGGAGGATTAAAGCAGGTTCAAAGCCTGTCTGGTCTACATAGCAGGTTCCAGGCCAGACAGGTTAACCAGTGAGACAAAAAGCAAGGATGTGTGGTGTTTATTCCAGACTGAGGTGGACTGAAGTAACAGATTCCAGCAAGAAGTAGGAGTATACATGAAAAGGGTTAAAGCCACACTGCCAAGATCACCACCCAAACTGGCCATTCTTTATAAGCCCTCTCTAATCATGAGCCACAACAAAGCTTTCTCAGGCAACAGAGTTTACTATGAAACTAGAAAGCCTGAGGCTCACTGTCAACATGAAGTAAGTCATCAGTAACTGACTTCCACTTAAGAGCTAGAAGACCAAGCTTCCCCAGTCCTTCTAGTTCTGCCTTCATTCTGTCTCACAATTAGGACCCTGAGTTTGCTGTCCCTTCTCTGCTCTCTTCATAATGAAGCTAAAGGTGAAAATAGCTGGGCTAAGAGCATGACCTGAGTCAGTTACTGCCTAACACCTAACAAGTATTTTAAAGCAAAATAATCCCATATTCAATAGTTGTAAGTAGAGGGACCGCCATGCAGATTACAGCCCAGGGCAGACAGTACCTTATACTCCATGTGCTCACTGATTGGATGTGTACCAGGCAGACTCATGACATTCCAGCTAACCCATACTGGACCTCAGCAGTATGTCCAGGTAGCACTGACACCCACTGTGCACACTTAAAGAGTCCACAATAGGCGTCTGTCATGCTCAAAACATCTATTACCTCATTCACACTGGACAAGACCCACTAGTATTTTAAACGAGAAGTAGTGTGAACTTGTCTCTTCAAGCAAGAGGAATCACATCTGAATCTTGGCCACGGCAAGTGTGGCAGAGCTACCATTGCTGAGGGTACTACCAACACCTGTCCCTAGAGCACACTATTCACCAAAGATACTTCCTTTGGCTCACTCTCATGTCTGGTACATTATAAATACAAGATAAGTATTAGCTGAATGAAAAACATTAGGTCAACTATCCTACCACACATATTAACTATTCTTATCTAGTCCTGAGTTTTGTTTTCCTTTGGCACACAGTTTTTCTAACAAACTCAGCATTCTGAAATTTCAGGAAAAAAAAAAAAATCTGATTAAAGAAACAATGAAATTAGAAGTTTTGGAGACATGACTCAGGGAACTAATGACTGAGCAAATGCAAGGACTGGACTCTACCCAGTACCATCATGTGAAAGAAAAAGAAAGTAAAGAACTGAATTAAGTACCATTGCTTAAGGCCATCCTGTGCTGGAGCAAAGCATGCATACTCCTCCAGCCCCTATGAGGGCCACTTAAATACTCCTCAGGAGTTACTGTGGGCTTCCCATTACTACGGCTTTTATGTCAATTCACTGACTCAGTCCCTACAGAAATGAACTTGCAGTAGACCAGGCTCATAGTGATGGGAACTAACCTGCCCGTGCCTCTACTGGGACTAGAGGCATGTACCCCACATCCAGCCCAGGGTCATCTCTTGATGAGGGGAGACTCAAGTCAGGCAGTTCCTTGCTATGCAACCCTGGCCCTCTGAACACTGCAGAACTGCTTCTCACACCCTCCTTATCACAGACCCCCCTCCCTGGTAAAACCCTCATCTCCTCCACCACAATTCAATTCAGCGATGACTCAAAGCATAAACTGCAAGGCTATAGAGGTTAAATATGTATTCTGGTTTTCAGATGCCACACCTCATCCAAAAGATGGAAGGACTGAAGAAATTTACACCAAATACAAACCTAAAATGATACCTTTTTCCTATTTTTAATAGCTAAAATTGCTAGACTCAACCATGCTGAACCTGGTAACAATGGCCTTGTCAAACCTATATCCTGAACCCACAGCAAAATACTAGCTACTGCTAGAAAAAGCAACCACAGCCTCCTCACCTTCCCCTTCAGTGTCTGCAAAGCATCCAAGTAGGCAGCCAGCATGGGCAGACTCAAGGTCTCCACAAGGGTGGTATGCAGCCACTGGACCAGCTTGGTGTCCCAGCTCACACTTGCCAGAGCCTGTCGCACCCTTCTTGCACACTTGTCCACAGCAACACGACGCAGCACAGGCTCGTTGCAAGCCTGAAAGATGTTCATACAAAGAGTCAATCAGTGAGGCCCCAATAGGAGAGTCAACTACAGACAGATTTCTGATGTCTTACCCCTTCATTGGCCAAGCGGGCGAGCCGGTCAGACTGCAGGGCTTTGAGGATCTTGTTAAACAGCTTGCTCTGAGCCATGGTCCAGCCAGTCCTGTAACAGAGACTCAGGAATTAAAATGTAACCCCTAAGGACGTTTCCCACGTATGTCCACCACATAAAGAGATATTGTCATATTTTTGTTCCCATTGTGAGAGTCTACGGTCACTGAGCTAAGGCATGAAATTTTGGTCCCAAGTCTGCCAACAAATCAGCTCACCATACACTATAAGTCAGGATCAGTCATGGAGTCTTTCAGTGCTTGAAAAGCCAATTACTTATCTGGTGGCTAAAATAATCGTATTAGTAACCAAAGACATGGCACCAGTGCACAAACATGTTTCAATTCTATTTATTATTTATTTTCCAGACAGAGTCTAACACCAAACTAGACTCAAATTCCAAACTCCTCCTGCCTCAGCCTTCAGAGTGCTGGGATTACAATATATGCCACAATGCTTGGTTTGGCAAGCATCTTAATGTACTATACTAGAAGCATGAGAGTAAGGTAAGAGCTCTATTTAAACCAGTTTGAAGAGCAAAAATGTAAAAGAAACTATTACCCACAATTCTTCAATGCCCCAATACTGTTACCCCAGCCTTTATGTTTTTTTCTGTTACACAATTAGCAAAATGATGCTAACATTAACTAGCACATAACAATGACATATGTCTACCTTCCCGACAGCTTTCTAAACCCAGATGTAAACTCTGAAATTACAAGTCTGTACTATTTTTGGGGGGAGGAGGAGGAAGTTTCAAGTCAGGGTTTCTCTGTGTAGCCTTGACTGTCTTGGAACTCACTCTGTAGACCAGGCTGGCCCCAAACTCACGGAGATCCGCCTGCCTCTGCCTCCTGAGTGCTGGGATTAAAGGCGTGCGCCACCATCGCCCAGCATGTCCTGTTGTTCTTAGCCCCACACTTCACTTCCAACATAGTGGTCTCAAGCTTAGTGACATCACTCTTCACCTCATTCCCAATCTTAATAATTCTGATATCCCAACTATGACTAGAAATCTTAGAGATAGGAGGATAATAGAAGGAAAGGTAATAGAAGATATTTAAACTTTATTTACTCTCTCTGCCATCAAAAGACTCCCAATAAACTGAGCATGGTGATGCACGCCTTTAATCCCAGCACTCGGGAGGCAGAGTCAGGCGGATCTCTGTTAAGTTTGAGGCCAGCCTGGTCTACAGAGTGAGATCCAGGACAGGCACCAAAGCTACACAGAGAAACCCTGTCTCAGAAAAACAAACAAACCCTCCCAACGACCTAGTGCTGGTTCTGTGGGTAAAGTGACAGCTATGCTAACATGAGGCCTTGAGTTTGTATTCCCTAATATCCATGTAGAAGCTGGGCATGGAGACATGCACCTGTAACTCTAGTGCTGGGTTCAGGGTGGGGAGAGACAGAAGGATCCCAGGGGCTTGCTTGCCAGCCAGTCTGACCAATCAGCAAGCTCTAGTTCAGTGAGAGATTCGATATCAAAAACTAAAGTAGAAAACTAGAGGACGATACCAGACATCAATCTCTGGCCTCCACCTGTAGAAACACAGGTCATACATACATACATACATGCAAAACATAAGCACACACAAATCAATAAAATGTAAAAGACAAAAAGTTAAAGTTCTTGCAATGAACCATGTGGATCTCAGTACCTTCCCAATCTCATCATCCAATGACTGTCACTCAGCTTAGCTCAGTGTACTCTTCTATCCCTGATCAATACCGCCCATTCCCCTACACCCATGTGCATCACATGTAGTCCTGTATCTGGATCTTTTTCATTCATTCCCTAAAATCAAACAGTAATGTCCTCTTTCCTCTCCTTCAGGTCACTGTTAAATATCACCTTCTACTGAAGCTTCCTTGACCTCTTTTATCCCACCGTGGGATTCTTTAGCTCCATTTTCCAACTACATCACTATCTCACATTCTAGCATTCTGAGTTTGGCTCCCTTTGTTAGAATATAAAAGGCAAAAAAGCCAAGATTCTTAATGGTTGTGTTTTAATGCTATATCCTCAGTGCATGCAACAAGTGCCTGACATTCTGGGGAGTTAACACATGCTGAATAAACAGACAAATTGCACACACACTGCATTCTAAGTGCTTTGAACAGCTAGGTTCATCCTGTCATTACCCGCCACCCACCCACACACACACCCTACTAAGCACATGCGTGCTAAGCAACAGGAAGAACACAGCAGGAAGATTTAGACTCAACACTCAACCAAGCTCTTTACCACTCTAAGGTGGTCAAGCTACAGGCAAGCTACTTAAAATGACATCAACAGTCCCCATTTCTTACTTCACAGCAGATCAGCATCTTTTCCATCACACCTAGTCTTACTCCAACATGATACTTCATTTCTACAGGCCATGGGTCTACAAATACTACTATCATAGCCTAGTGAATACACAGATGAAGAATAATTAGCCTTCCACTCTGTTCAACTATTTGGTATACAAGAGTAAGCAAGTATTTACTAGAAACCCCTTTTCTCTCTGTAAAATAAAATATCCACCTACTATACAACTCCCATGGTCCAGAAGAAGCCTAACCAAGAGCCAGGATGTTATTCCGCTCTTTAATAAAGAGCTGGCTATGTACCCTGGGTGTTCCAGTCTTGGGGGGGTGGGGGGATGAAACTAGATTTTCTCTAAGTTACTTAAAATTCAGGTTAACTATGATAAACAATGATAGCAACACAGATTTAGAGACAGAACCAAGCAACCCCTCTTCAGAAATGTCATCGTTTCCAGTCTTGTAATCGAGACCTAACACAGCCAAGTATTCTACCGCTAAGTTATATATTCCCAGCCTTTGCTTTTATGAGACAATCTCATCAAGCAGCTCAAGTTGACCTGCACTTTCTATGTAACCAATACTGACCTCAAACTCATGATCCTCCTGCTTCTGGCTCCTGAATGCTGGGGATTACAGGACTGTAGCATCATACCTTGCTAGCAATGCCTTCTATCTATCTGCGAAGCTTTCCTTGTTACATGGAAATCCCTTCTGAGTTCCCAAAGCTACTCACCCTTATAATACCGTGAAGATTCTAGATTGTGCTTTTCTTTTTTCTTTCCCGCCTAGTTCTCTTGGTGTAACTCCTATTACTTCATCAGAATCATGTCTATTTTTTATTGTGGTTTGTTCCTTAGAGACTTTGGATTTTGGGGATGGGGACTGAAAAGCCTTAATTCCATTTGGAATAGGAAGGCTGTTGGGACGAATACCTCTAGCCCATTAGTTCCTATTTTCCTTTCCATTCACATTATTGAAATGCCCAGCATATTTATCCTAGTAGCATCTCTCTATGTACAGTGATTCTCAGGTGGTCTTGAGACTTGCATGTGTAGATGTGGGAGAAAACAGAATGTTCACAAACAGTATAGAAAAAGCTTTCTGGCGACAGATCTATTTCCATTTTAATGTACTTCTTAATTTTTAATTACTGTTTGAATTCTACCCTATTTTGTAAGCACTAAGATTATTATTTGTGTGTGTGGTGTATGCATGTGGGTGGGGTGTCCATGTGTGTCCATGTGGAAGCCAGAGGTTGAATTTAGGTGTCCTCTTCTATCTTTCTTCATATTATTGTTTGAAACAGGGTCTCTCACTGACCTTGGTACTCAATGATTGGCTAAATGGCTGTCCAGCAAGTTCCAAGAATCCCCAACTTCTTCTCTAACCCTGGGGCAACAGATGTCTATCACCATGACGCCCAGCTTTTTTTATGTAGGTGCTGAGGACCCTAACTCAGGCCCCGATACTCACACAGCAAGTACTTTATCCACTGAGCCATCTCCTCAGCCCTTCCTCAGTCATTTTTTTAACTCTATTTTTACTATGAAATACAAAATGATGAGGAAGAAATATGATCTCAAAAGAGAAAAGTTAAAATCTATTCAGAAAGGACTACCACATAACACATAAAATTAAATGTGAAAGCTTATGATTATTGCTGTACATACAACAAAGTGACCCAAGAACTGAAACACGCTCTATGCATTCTGTCAGCTTCGTGGGAGGCTAAAAAATTAAATAGGCAGGAGGGAAAAAAAAGATCTAACCCAAGATTAAGATAAAGAGCATGCTAAAGATATAATTAAGGAAAAATTCAAACACAGGAGACCAAATTTTAAATACAAGCCTAAACAGTCAAGGAGCTGATGGGAACTGGGGTGAGTCAACTACCCCCTCCCTTCGGCCAAAATCTATTTAATTTTCATGAGTGCAAGAAATGCATTTTCTTCGTCTCATAGATGAGATCAGTCTTTGTTTTCCTTGGTCTGACCAACCTGAATGATATGCTGACCTCAGGCTCATTCTAGTTAAAGCAAGCAAAATAACACACTGGTTCTAGAAAACCTGACTCTTCTTTTCTTTTTCTTTCTTTCTTTCTTTTTTTTTTTTTAAAGAGACAAGGTCTCACTATGTAACCCAATCTGTCTTTAAATTCGGATCCTCCTGTTTCCAAAAGGCTGGAATTATAGACATATGCCACCAAGCCAAGCAAACCCAGTATTTTCAAAGGTAATTATTAATTCCCTGATTCTGTTCCAAGGGAGACTGATTCAATGCAAAAATGTCTAAAGGACAAGGAGGCTGGAAAAGGGAACTGAATCCCCTGAAAGCAGTTAGGATGGTTGTAGGCCATCACATGAGTGCTGCAAATAGAACTCTGGCCCTCTGCAAGAACAGCAAATTCTCTTAACTGCTTAGCCATCTCTTCAACTCCAGAATTTTTTTTTTTTTTTTAAATTGTGTGTATGTGCTTGGGATGTGTGTGTGTGAGATGTATTTAGGAGGGAAGCACATGCCATGACATTTATGTGGTCAGAATACAACTTTGTGGAATGATTTCTCTCCTACCTCACATGGGTTCCAGCAAGTAAACTCTGGTCATCAAACTTGCACCAGGTTTGTGTTTTGGCAAGTGCCATCTCACTAGCCCTGTCTAAATCATATTTTTTTTAATCTTAATTTTATTTATTTATTTTTGTTTTTGTGAGACAGGTCTCTTTACATAGTCTCAGCTGTCCTGGAATTCACTATATACACCAAGACGTTTCAAACTCAGAGATCCACCTGCCTCTGCCTCCAAGCATTGGAATTCAAGGTGTGAGCCACCATGCCAGGCCTAAAGAAATTTTTTTAAGTGAAAAATTAAACAGGGCAAGACAACATCAGAAAAGCTCAATTAAATCACACAACTAAGAAAAGAAAGTATAAAAGAAGGGAAAAGAAAATGGGCAAGCAGTAAGGAAGGAAGGAAAACAAAGATCTTGGACTTGAAATACCAAACATCCGACCTAATATATACCTACGTATCATAGTATATAATCACACAAAGTTCGGAAAAGGAGAATGGGAAGATTCTTAGTTGAAATTCTGAAGTTCTGATTTCTAAGATAAGACAGCCTACTTTCCAGTACTAGACTTAAAAAAAAAAAAAAAAAAGTTAAGATGTTATAAAACCCACCAGATCAAATGCATCTAATGCAACTTTTCATTTGACAACAGATGGGTTAGCTGGCCTGACATCTTCAGGACTATATTACTTTACCATCAAATAGAACTTCCAATAATCCTCCAAGTTATATGACTGTGACACACAGACACAAGAACATGTCCCAGACCCAGTCAGCTAACTTTGTGGATAGGAAACCAGAATGTAAACATATGAGGGATCATAAACCATATGGTCTCTGACACAAATACAAAACTCTTGTTTTAGTGCAAAAGCAGCCATGGCACTATCAAATGAATGGGCGTAGCTGTATTCTAAGAATTGTGAATCACAGACACTGAAATTAATTTTTTTTTTTTTCCGAGACAAGGTTTCTCTGTGTAGTTTTGGTGCCTGTCTTGGATCTCGCTCTGAAGACCAAGCTGGCCTCGAACTCACAGAGATATGCCTGGCTCTGCCTCTCGAGTGCTGGGATTAAAGGTGTGCGCCACCACCGCCTGGCTTGAAATTAGAATTTTATGTGTCTTTTTCTCCAAGCACTTAAAAACATAAAACTACTCTTAAGGCATACAAAGCAAGCAATGGACCAAACTTGGCACACGTGTCAGTTTAACAACCCCTGCCTGATCCAGAAAATTAAATCAAGCAGAGATGGAAACCATTTCATAAAACATCAGCCATCATTAGAGAAAACTAGGATTAGGTGGTGGTAGTAGATTTTGTTTCCTAAACACAAAATGATCTGTGGGAGTTCCTACTGAATAATTCAAAAGTCAGAGAAAAGAGCTCTAACAAAGAATGGAAGTTTCTGACTCTACAGATATAAGCCAATCAGTAGTCTCTCTAAAGATAAAAACCTAGATTCTAGGGAGCTGTCCTATAGAGCTCTCCATGGAGTTCTCAGTTGGGAAACTGTAATTTTACATGGCTTATACAGGAACAAAGGAAGCAGCAATTTAACAAGCAAGGGAAAGAAGGCAATAAGATGCTTATAATCACAGCAGAGGCAACTGAAAACTTCCAAACAAGCTACAGAAAAAGGATGACCTCGAGTTAAGCTAATAAGTACTAACAAATAATGAAATCAGCTACCTGCAAAAGTTACCTAACCAAAGAGATAGCTTAGAGCCTGTTGCTAATAGAACCACCACCCAAATCTTACCAGACACCAAAACACAAGTAACAGTTTATTTCAAAATAACAAAAATCCTATCAGTGTGCAGTGGGGTCTTAATAGGGATGAGGTTCACTCTGTGACTAGAGAAAGACAAGTCAAATATAGAATCTCTCTAGTGTTTTCTGCAGCACCCTAGCTATCTGGTGTGCCTATCTTTCTCCTGTAAAGATTCTCCACCCACCCACCCCTATAACAGAATGCCTTCTCAGACTTTTCAACTGGGGATGGATACTCTAGTCAGGCACTCCAGTGTCTCTTCTGCTTTACAGTTTTTATCTTTCCTTATAAATTAAGAAACTAGTGACCATGCATGGTGGTACATTACTTATAGTATGTCTGGCCAGCTTTGACTTTCACAGTAAAACTATGCATAAAAGTAAATAAAGGCAAGGCATGGGGCAACACTTCTATAATCCCAGCACATGGAAGGTAGAGCACAAGAATCAGTTCAAGATCAAATCCTAGCTACAAAGGGAGTCTGAGGTCAACCTACATTACACCAGGGACCCTGTCTCAAAAAATCAATAAAGGGGGTTCAACAGCTGTGAGCACTTGCTGCTCTTCCAGAGGACTAGAGTTTAGTTCCCAGCATCCATATCAGACAACTCGCAAGTGCCTGCAGCTCCAGGGGATCCAACAACCTCTTCTGACTTCAAAGGGCAACCATCACATGTGGTCTACACTAGCATACACTCATAGACAAATAAGACAATTAATACAAAATGAATCTTTCAATTCCTTCTTTTAAAAGAAGGACTGACTTGCCGGGCGGTTGGTGGCGCACGCCTTTAATCCCAGCACTCGGAGGCAGAGCCAGGCGGATCGCTGTGAGTTTCAAGGCCAGCCTGGCTACCAAGTGAGCTCCAGGAAAGGCGCAAAACTACACAGAGAAACCCTGTCTCTAAAAAAAACAAAACAAAACAAAAAAAAAAAAAAGAAGACTGACTTAAGAAAGCATTACTATATACTATGACGACTGATGACTTTAATAAACCAAACCTCTCAATCATAACCAAAGGTTAACTGATTTTAAAAAGTCCTTTAATTCTCCCAAACATTTGTCCCCATAGTTTTTAAAGTCATATTTTTATTAATTGTAAATTATAATTTGTCTGTGTGCACACGCGCACACGTAGGTATGTCCATATGCATTCAGGTGTGCAAGTAGCCAGAGACATCCTCCTTGGAGCTGGAATTACAGGCAGTTGTGAGTTGCCCAACACACGGTCCTCTGAAGAGCAGGACAGCTCTTAATCTCAGAACCATCTCTCTCGCCCCCTCACCATTTTTTTTTTAAATTAAATTCTGTCATGGAGTTATATCCCCAACTTCAAAAAACTGTATTTTAAAGCAACTCAAGTATATTAGCTTTACAGATAACTCCAAAACATTTATTACCCTAACTGTAGATCATATAAATGCAAATCTTACAAACATAATTTAGCTTTTTAGGTAGTTTGGGTGGCTTCTTACATTGTATAGCCTACACAGTAAGTCCAATACCTATGTCCAGCAAGCAAACTGTATGGTTTTGTGGTGCTGGGGTCTCACACATGCCAGGAAAATTGCTTACTGCTGTGCTACATCTCCAACCCCACTGCTTTAAAGAGATTAAGGTTTCACTATGCTGTCCAGACATGTCTTGAATTCTTAAGTACAAGTCCCCTCCTGCCTGGGCCTTCCAAGACGCTGCAACTACAGACACCTGTCACTATGTATGCCAATCAATGCGCTAGAGTTAGGGTCAGCCAGTAAGGCAGCTGAGACACAACCCTTGCAGCTAAGTCATTCACAGCAGTGAGCGGAGATACAATTTACATAGCTACAAAAGAAATGAAGTTCAGAGCTGGCGGTGGTGGCACACGCCTTTAATCCCAGCACTCGGGAGGCAGAGCCAGGCGGATCGCTGTGAGTTCGAGGCCAGCCTGGGCTACAAGTGAGCTCCAGGAAAGGCGCAAAGCTACGCAGAGAAACCCTGTCTCGAAAAACCAAAAAAAAAAAAAAAAAGAGAGAGAAATGAAGTTCAGTAAATGCTTCAGTGAAGATGATGTCAAAGAATTAACCCCAAAGTGACCAAGTCGATCAAGGAATGGCCTACCTGTTGACATGTTCTTCCCAGTCTTCTGGTGGAGGAGGAGCATCTGCGTCTGTCCTGGCGAAGATGACATGCCGTTCACACTCATTCATCACACTCCGTGCCTTCTGGTTGTCATAGAGTGGGACAGGAGTTGATGTGACCGTCTCCACATCTATTGGAACGTCTGATTCACTGTAAACAGGTGAGGAAATAGGACCAAGCCACACACACTTCACACAACACAAGTGCTGAACAATCATTTGATTGGCAAATAAAAAGATACATACATTGTCTATTGAACACAATTAGCTTTAAATGATGAATAAGCTCATCATGCACACGAAAACTGCGATCCAAAGCCATCTCCCCACATTCATCAAGCTTTCCTCTCTCCCTGGTATGTGCTTGGGAAATGCAAGGCCATTGTACCTCTAGTGGCCTTTGGTCTTTTGGTTTTTTTTTTTGAAGCAGTTTCACACTGGCCTGGAATTGACTATGTTGCCTAGGTTAGCCTTGAACGTGGTTGTTGTTTTATTTAACATTTTCAAAACAATTTTTGTGTGCCTATTTAAGTGAGTATGTGCATGTGAGCTCATGTCCGCAGAGGCCAGAGACATCTGACACGGATGCTGAGAGCGTGCGGCACTGGTCCTCTGCAAGAAGAGTATGGGGTCTTCACTGCTGACCCACCTCTCTCCAGCTCCTACCTTACCCTCTTGACACTCCTCCTGCCTCAGCCTCGCCAAGGGGCGGGGTTACAGGCATGACTTACTACACCTGGCTCCAAAGTCTTTTTTAAATGCAGCTATACAAAAACTAACAAACAGATATGTGTATATAAAGAGAGACAAATACAAGTAAATAATTGGCTACCCTAGGCATACTGTCCCAAAGTTATAGGTCACTCATGGCTACTTAAACCTATTCAAATAAACAGGATTAAAAATTTGCTCCTTGTCCAGCATGGTGGTGGTGCTGCACGCCTTTAATCCCAGCACTTGGGAGGCAGAGGCAGGTGGACTGAGTTACAGGCCAGCCTGGTCTACAGAGCGAGCTCCAGGCCAGCCAAGGCTACACAGAGAAACCCTGATCGAGGAGGAAAACAATTCCATTCCTCAGGGCCGGAGAGATGGCTCAGCAGTTAAAAGTGCTTGCTGCTCTTTCAGAGGACCCAGGTTTGATTCCCAGCACTCACATGGGATAGCTCACAACTGCCTGTAACTCCAGCTCCATGGGGATCTGATGCTTTTGTCCTCTGAGGGCACTGGCACTCAATGTACATACCCACACTCATAAACACAATTAAAAATAAAATAAGTCTTCCAATAAAGTAATTTACTCAACCACTGACCTTCATTTTAAGAAAATGCCATGAGATACAAATACATGAGTTTTAATGTAAGCAAGAAGTTTTATACAATAAAAAAGAAATATTTCAAAAGACTTTCAGTTATGCCCCAGGCCAGAGGAATCAGGATTATTCTAGAATGTTCCTCTAAGTATGGCTCATAGATCTTGAGCAAACTGCAAGTCAACAAAATGTTACTATCATTAGGAAATAAAAACAAGTCTTCTGAGCTGGGTATGCTAGTACATGGAAGAAGAGCAGATGGCTCTCTGTGAGCCAGCCTGGTCTACACAGAGAGTTCCAGGACAGCCAGGGATACACAGAGAGAGAGAGAGACCATTTCTCAAACAAACAAACAAGCAAACCTCTCTTCTAAGCCACACCTATGACTGCAGTCCTAACGCTTGGGAGGCGGCAACAGGAAGATCAAGAATTTGCTGCTACCCTGAGCTACACACCAAGTTCCAGGCTAGCCAGGGTACAGAGTAAAGCCCTGTCCCTGAAGAAAACACACAAACCAATCAAGGTGGCATACACCTTCTATCCTGGAAGATCAAGATCAAGAGTTCAAACATCTTCAGCTATACTACTGTCTGGGGAGGGGTGTGTGTGTGTGTGTGTGTGTGTGTGTGTGTGTGTGTGTGTCTGCAGAACCCACTATTCCCACAGAAACAACAAGCCCTGTGCTTGAGGAAAGATTAAACATGAAGTCCAAACAAAAAAACAACAAAATCTCTTATCCAAATTTGTAATGAGTGGATATGTAAATCAGAAGGTTCAAAATAATTAACTAATTAGTTAGGTCAAATGTAACAATACTTATCAGATAGTAAATTTTTGAAATGTTCTTACCCTCTAACGTAGGTGGCTGGAAATATAATGAGACTTAGGGGTTTAGATTAACCCACAGGTGGCTTTCTGTAAGGAGGTAAGAATGAAAGCAATGTTTTTAAAAATCTGAATCTGTGCACTAAAAAACAGATTGTAGCCACTGTCAGACAAATCAGCGCAGTAAAGTGACAAGGAAATTCTTCCCTTTCCTCTTTCCACACAAGCTCTATGACACTTATCTAAGTGGACTAGGCTGCTTTCATTTGCACAATCTCCCTTTGCTAACTCACATCTGGAGATGTCTGTGAAGATGTCCTGATGGGCTTATGCTACTCATCCAAAATCTCCAGTCACCCCCACCCCAATCACTCCAAGAACAACACCTCTCTAAAATGACCAGTGTGAAGGTTAGGCAGAAGCCCTTTAAGAAGGAAACCCAAACTCACATGGTGTTCTCAAACTCACATAGTATTCTCCTGCTGCCGACGGGGAGTTACAAAGAGCATGCGGGTGGGGCGGGCACTACTGGCATCTGGGTGGGCACTCCATGGTTTGGCATAGCTATGATCCAAAACACGAGGTCCAGCTCCCGCTCATGCACGGAAAGTTGGAAGAGCAGGGAAGTACCCATCCGCCGAGCTGAAGTCTGGAAGTCCCTCTCCCCACCCCGGTGGGCCATGTCAGTGGTCAGGCAGCCAAGTCAGGGTGCGAGTATCTGCATGCTAGTCACCTGCAGGGAGACGTGGTTTGTCAAATCAGTGTTTTCAACTGCTCCGGGCGTACACCATCAAAATAGGCTTTTATGCCTGTCACGCCTATCATCGATCACACACATCTTTGCCCACTCAAGGTAAGAGTTCCCACATCACTACCAAAAAGGTGCCGGTGCTACACAAAATGCACAATCATGTATCTATAAACTGACAAGACTCCACAGTTCACAAAGACCTGAACTTTGCTTGCAAGGTGTAGTGGTGTACGCCTTTAATCCTAAAACTGGGGAAGGAGAGGCAGACGGATTTATGAGTTCGAGGGCAGCCAGAGGTAGAGTGAGTTCATGTCTCTTTAAAAAAAAAAAAAAAAGAGGGGGAAAAGAGAGAGAGAAAAAAAAGAAAGCAAAACAAAAATCAAAGACCTAAATCTGGTATGCAATTTCCTGCCTGGGTGGTAAAGGTTTTTGCAAACAAGAGGAACACAGGCATGAATTTTTTCAAAAGCTAGGGGGTCCCTACTTTCCATCCCCTAATAGACGTGGGCAGGCCTGTGGGTTCGGCGCCCCTGGAACAACAGCCGGGCACGGCGGGTGTCTAGGAAGCGGGCTGCTGCCCAGGGCTCCAGGCTTCGCCGCTTTGGGCTGAGATCGAGGGGAGTCTCCTAGGGTCACGTTCCAAAGTTCTGCACGGACCTCCCGTTACACCAGAGTTTGAAAAGATTAAAACACACGGGAGCCGCCCTCAGCCCGCGCCGGGACGGGCCCTCGGGGAGGCCTTTCTTCCTTTGCCCTCCCTCGGCGAGGCGCCCGGCAAACTGCCCGCTCCGAGAGCTGCCCGCCGCGGAGCCGCAAAACCTCAAACGGCCCACCCGGGCGGCACGGCGGCGGCGGCGGCTCGGGGGGGCCTAGGCGACTTGGCCAAGGTCATCCCGAGTTCGTGACGAGGAGGAGCCGCCCGGCCCCGCCTCCCGGGGCCCTTCTCGGCCCCGCGCCTCCGCCGCCCCAGGGCCGTCTCGGCCTCCGCGCCGGCCCGGCCCCGTGGCTCCAGTCCCGGCCCCGCAGGCCGCGGAGCCCGAGGGCCTCCGCCGAGGCCGCCTCCGCCGCCTCGAACCCCACGGCCCGCCACCCGCGCCGGGGCCAGACCCGCGTCTCACCCGCAGTCGCCGGCCGCGCGCTCGCCCGAGCCGGATCCCAGCGCGCGTGCGCCTTACCGCCTCCGCGCCGGGCGCGGTGGGCTCGGGCGAAAACGCGGAACTGGATCGCTGCCGGGGAGCCGCGCGGTGGTGAGCGGCAAAACCGGAGCGGATCCTCGCTGGCCAGTGGGTAGTGCCGAAGGGGCACGCGACTCCGAGGCGGAGACGTCCTCCCTCCGTGTTTTCGGCAGGAAGAGTGAGGGCAGAGGAGAAGATAGACAACCCAAGTGCTCGGGGTCCACCGCAGTCAGTTCTTTGTCCCTTTGACCATTAGAGAGCTAGCTAGGTTCAACTTGCAGTAGGAGGGTGGGGTTTACCTTCAGTCCAGCGCGGTGCTTTATGTATCTTTATAATCCCAGCACGCAGGGGTGTATCCTTATAATCCCAGCAGGCCGAGACAGGAGGATCGCGGTGAATTCCGGGACAACCTGAGCCTCAGAGTGACACCCTGTCTCAAAACTTCAAAACCAACCGGAGAGAGGGTGGGGGAGGGAAAGCTGCGTGGAGTGTTATTTCAGCCACCTGTCAGAGCTCAAATTGATTTCTTGATGGCAATTACCATGAGCTACCGCCACCTCCAGGCTTTCAAACTCAGCGTCTTGGGTTGTTTATTTATTCATTTATGGAGAGGGTGGTGGGACAGAGTCCCATGTATCTCAGGCTGGGCTCAAATTAGGTATGGAGCCAGGGATGCCCTTGAATTTTTTATCCTTCTACCTCTCTACCTTTCAAGTGCTGGGATTTTAGGCCTGCAACACCATACCTAGAGTAGAACACAGTGAGGATCTATTTATTTGTTTGTTTGTTTATGGTTTAGTTTTTCCAGACAGGGTTTCTCTGTGTATAGCTGTGGAACTAGCTCTGTAGACCAGGCTGACCTTGAACTCACAGAGATCTGCCTGGTGCCTCCCCAAGGCCGGGATTAAAGGTGTTGTGCCACCGCCCAGTTTAGAACACAAGTGTTTTAAACTCTAGGTGGCAAATCCCATTGAGTCTCAAATAACTGAAGATCGAGAGTCAGGAAGATTAGGTAACCACAAGAAGTTTCTAAATGTGCAATGGCCAGTTTCTGGCCGTTTGTGATGTGTTACATCTACAATGTCACTGCAGCCTGGTTCTGAGCACACAGCATGTACACTTTCTCACAGCTCATGCCATAAATTTATAGCACCCACAAATGCTATGTAAAAACCCTCGCTCAGACTTTAGACTCTTGTATGTTATGAATTGCAGTGTTTTTACTGTAGACAACAAGTTTTCTGTTCTTAAAGCAACCTGATAGTTTCAGTATGAAAAACAAAGGTTCTTAGTAGTTTCCTATCTTTCCTCAGCATGTATCAAAGTAGTACTATCTTTGGACTGTGATAGAATGCTGGTCTTAGAAATTGCTGTTTGAGCCGGGTGGTGGCCCACACCTTTGATCCCAGCACTTGGGAGGCAGAGACAGGTGCATCTCTGTGAGTTCCAAGCCAGCCTGGTCTACAGAAAGAGTTCCAGGACAGGCACCAAAAACACTGAGAAACCTCTCAAAAAAACAAAAAGGAAAAAAAAAGAAAGAAAGAAAAAAAAAAAAAAGGAAATTGCTGTTTCAGTGGCTGTTTGAGCTTCATAAAATGATCATTCAATGAATTATAGCTTTGGATTAGGACAGAATGTGCAATCATTTTCTGAAAACACTTCTGCCATTTTGTAGTATGTCTTTATATAAAGTAGTTTTTTTTTTTTTTTTTTTTTGGTTTTTCGAGACAGGGTTTCTCTGTGTAGTTTTGGTGCCTTTCCAGGCTGGCCTCGAACTCACAGAGATCTGCCTGTCTCTGACTCCCGAGTGCTGGGATTAAAGGCGTGTGCCACACTGCCCTGCTAAAGTAGCTTTCTTAGCATTAATTATTATTAGCAAAAATATCCATCACCACAGAGGCTAGAGGATCAGGAGTTCAAGAGCAGCCTCAGCTACATAGGAAGTTCAGGGCCAGCCTGGGCTACATGAGACCCTGTCCCCAAAATAAATAAATAAATAAATCAAACAAAGAAAAAGAGGCAAATGTTTTGCTACCCCGTTAGGAAGCACTCCCCGAGCCTCATGATTTCCCATTATATATATATATATATATATATATATATATATATATATTTTATGGCCTCACTTCTTTTCTCATCTAAATTGCATGGCTTTGCCAAGAATTCATTCCAGACAAAAGAGAATTCTGTGCCTGACATTGAACTCAAAAGGACAGTGACAGAAGAAAAGAATCGCCAAAGCAGCTAGGTTATTTTGTTTGTACAGGCCTAGTCACCTGAAACCACTTATTTGATACACCCTCTGTTACTGCCGCTTCGTCTCTTCTGGAGATTTCTGCGGAACCAAGAACCACACATCTCTGTGATGTCCCTCTGTTGCTAAGCTCCATTCACCCTGTGGACCTGGGACAGAGGAACTCTAAGGCGGACTCGGCAGCACGGTGAAGGGAAGGAGGGGAGAAAGCAGGTGTCCAAGATGCTAAGGCTTGTCGTGGAGTCGGCCAAGATTAACCCACCTCTCAGCCCCCGCCCAAACCCTGTGTAATTGTCTACTTCAGAGGTGAGAACCAGGGTCCAAAAGGCTACCAGGGGCCCTGCTAGGCATCACACACTCAGAGAAAACCAAGTTTTTCTCACATTCTTGTAACATGAATCTTTAATGTTCTTATTAATAAAATTAAACCTGAGCCAGGTATTGGGGTGAACTGGAAGGTCAGAGAACCAGAACAAGCCACAGCTACCTCACTTCACCAGATCCTCAGCTGGTCTTGTTTCCTCAGACTGGAAGCCTCTGTGTCTTCATATCCAAATGGCTCTCAGCTGAACTGTGCTGCTCAAAACCTAAGAGCTTAACCAGCCAAATGCTTCTAGTTCCTGGTCTTCACGCCTTATATGCCTTTCTGCTATCTGCCATCACTCCCTGGGATTAAAGGCGTGAGTCACCATGCTTGGCTATATCCTTGAACACATGGATTTCTGCCTCTGGAATGATAGGATTAAAGGCGTGTGCTGCCACTGTCTATCCTAAGTATCTAGTGGCTTTTCTGTTCTCTGACCCCGGATAAGTTTATTAGGGTACACAATATTTTGGGGAACACAATACCAACACACATTCTACTACATGGAAGATGTCCCGTGTGGCACAGTGAAGAGGTAGATTCTGATTGCTTCACAACCTGTTTGTTGCCAAGGCCCTAGCATCTCAGGTCTTGGGTCTGATCCCCCAACAGCAGCCAGGAAGAGAGAAGAAGAAAAAAAATGACGATAGGTTTTTGGGTTGTTTTAAGGTTTTTTTTTGTTTGTTTGTTTGTTTTCAAGACAATGTTTCTCTGTGTAGTTTCGGTGCCTGTCCTGGATCTCACTCTGTAGACCAGGCTGGCCTCGAACTCACAGAGATCTGCCTGGCTCTGCCTCCTGAGTGCTGGGATTAAAGGTACCACTGCCAACCGCCTTAAGTTTTTTGTAATGCGTACAACTTTGCGTGTGTGTGTGTGTGTGTGTGTGTGTGTGTGTGTGTGTGTGTCATTTGCTTGTTTGTTTTGAGATGTGGCCTCACTGTGTAGCCCTGGCTGGCTTGATTTAGAATTTGCTTTAGCCCAGGCTGGCCATGAACTCCTGAGTGCTGCCTCTTGAGTACTGGGGTTACAGATGTGCACCAGCTGTGTATGACTGTCTAGCCTGCATGTAAAACGTCTACCTTGTGCGTACCTGGTGCCTATGGAAGTCAAAAGAGGCTGCTAGATCCCCTGGAACTGGGGTTACAAATGGTTGTGAGCCACCAGGTGGGTGCAGGGAACAGAACCCAGGTTCTCTGTGAAGAGGTCTAGGAGTCAGCACAGAACACACCCAGACAAATTCTCCGCACAAAAGCAGGTGGGGGAGGCGCCTCTAGATCGGACAAAGACAGCAGCAGGTGTTTCTGCAGGAGTGGTTTTTAGGAGAAAAAGAGGAAATCTGTGCTAGGACCAGCTGGTAATTCCTGATTGGACAGGTTAGGCACTGGGGCCAAATAATGAATTTGGATGGCTGGACCTTGGTGTTTTGATGGTGGGATCTTGGAGTTTTAGTCAAGCATGAGGGAGGGATGTAACCGAATGGTTTAACAAGGGGGAGGGAAGGGAGGAAGGTAAGAGTCGCCAGAGCCGTGTTTGCCACGCTTGGGCCTGTTCGAGAGCCTTCACTCTGCAAGAGCAACCAGTGCTCGCTCCCTAACAGCGAGCCGTCCCTCCAGGCTCAAAACCCGCCATCTTCATTGTTGTTACTTTTATTTTGATTCCCTGCCTCGCTCCCTCCCGGGTAGGTAAGGGGTGGGGGTGGGGCAAAACAAACACTTCCTCTCCTTCTTCCAGGAACTAGGGCTGTGCTATAAAGTAAGGAAAAGGAAGACGTCCCGTGTGGTTTCAATTACCTGTGATCTCAGCACTCGGAAGGCTGTGGCAGGAGGATTTTGAGCTCTAGGCTAGCCTGGTCTACACATTGAGATCCTAGCAGTGAGAAAGAGAGAGAGAGAGAGAGAGAGAGATAGACACAGAGAGAGAGACAGAAAGACAGAGAGAAAGAGAGAGAGAGAGTCCTGCTTCATAAATTATGAGGAGAATTTTTAAAGATAGCATAAGATAACCTTTAGTATAACTTTTGCTAATAGCTGCTCAATATAATCAATTAACTTGAATGATACCTACAGTTGACAATGCCTTTTCATAATAATATGATATTTGTTCCTCGAAGCAGTTCCACGAGGCAAGACTCATTCCTACTTTTTTTTTTTTTTTTTTTTTTTTTTCGAGACAGGGTTTCTCTGCGTAGCTTTGCGCCTTTCCTGGAGCTCACTTGGTAGCCCAGGCTGGCCTCGAACTCACAGAGATCCACCTGGCTCTGCCTCCCGATGCTGGGATTAAAGGCGTGCGCCACCACCGGCCTCTCCACTTTTTAATAACGGAAGGAACATATGTCTCAGAAGGGAGAGGAAGAGAAAGGGGCAAAAGAATCTATGAGACAGATTAAGCCTATTTAGGAATCACAGGGCTGAGGGGCCAAGAGAAGTATGACTGGAGCTTGGACTCAGCAATATAGCGCTTGCCTAGCATGTGAGAAGCCCGGGTTTTGAGCCACCGGAAGAGGGAAGAAATAAAAGAAAACATGGCGGTGGTGTTTTGGTGGAGTGTATGGAAGCTGGTACAGGCCAACAAAGGTTCAGAAACTTATAGGGAGTGAGAATCAGGTCCAAAAAAAAAGAAGACGCAGAACTGTTGGCCCTCCATATCTGTGGGCCTTGTAGCTGGGAATTAAACCAACATGAGTCAAAACTATTTAAGGGCAGGCAAGATGGCTCACTTGTAAAGGCAACTATCATTCCTACACCCATAGGCCAGAATGAGTCAGCCCCATATGGTTTTCTGAGACTCTGGGTACTATGTACTGGGATGAAAGTGAAGTGAAATTAGGATCATCTATCACACAGGGTGATAAGTTTGAAACACTTGGAAAGAAACTATAGGTGTTATGTCACAGCTGCCAATGTAGATTTGACTTCTCATGGTACCCTACCTCTCTTGACCCCACTCAAACCCAGACACGGAAATACTTCCCCCAACTCATACCAGCCCCTTGGTATCCTTGCAGATATGAAGAAAAGAACCCGTGTGGAGGAAGGAAATGACCCATATGGAATGAGGTAGACACACTATGGCACTTCTGGAAAGAGGACTGAACAACTCCAAGAGCAAGGGGCAGGGTTGGGCACTAAGCAGTGCCAGAGGTCCAGGGAGCTGCCAGGGAGTCTCACCTGGGTTTCTGAGACATCTTAGCCTAGGTTAGCCTCTGATCTGATAGGAGTGCAAAAAGTCTCATCTGTCCGAAGCTCTTCTTGATCTTCTCTTTTGCCTTTGGGGGATGAACACAGCCGTCCTCTAACCCATCCACACCATTCTGATAGACCTAGAAGCTTGAAGCGGGCCAAGACTCCTTGCACAGAATCCTCTCTCTCTCTCTTTTTTTAATTCTCACATTGTCCCACCCCCACAGTCATGCAATTCCAAACATGCCTAGGCAGCTTCACACAGGAACACATGTGCGATAGCCCACATGTGGGACACGGTACAGATGCAATCTCCTTAGGGAAGTAGACATGACAGAAACTCTGAGTTCCAGCCAATTCCCTAGACTTTGTCCTCACTTCCTAGAAGGGTGGGATGGGAAGGAAGAGGCAAGATGTCGGCCCACCATGATGCACATGCTTGTAACCCCAGCACTCTTGAGGCTGAGTTGGGAAGATTACTGAGCTCCAGGCCAACGCCGGCCTACCTAGTGAGTTCCAAGCGCAGTCAGGATTACATACATAAGACCCTGTGTCAAAAACACCAAACTTCAAAATAAAATAATGATTTCTCCCTGCCCCTCACAGACCCTGATCTGGCACCTCTGGAATCGACCACTGGAAAACGACCTTCCTGCAAGTCATCCTTCAGGATGAGGCTTTAAGAAGAAGATAGGTGAGGCAGGAGAGACTGGAGGAGCTGACCCCTGACAAAGCAGCGTGGACTAGACGTCTCATTTCTAACCCATAACTAACTCAGATGAAGGACAGTGCCCATGCCACAACAGTAAAGGAAAATGGAGGGTGGTGAACTAAAGGAGATGAAGTTGGCTGGGATACAAACTTGGTACCAGCAGCAGCTCTGCTTTAAAGCCACAGATCTTGATGTCCACCTAATTTCAACCTCTTCTGGTCAGAGCCCAATTCTGGTACCCAACCCAGACTAACATCCCACTCATGATACACTACGGGCCTTTTCCACAATATAGATCTGATTGGTCCATCTTGGCCAGGTGCTCATCTTTGATCCAATGAGCTACTAGTTTTCTTGGGATTCCCCAAGCAACTTCCCACAGAGTTGTTAGTAGCGACCCCACCCCCAACCTCAGCCCCACAGTGCTCTAGTGAAGGCCTGCTTACCTGGATTCTTCAGGCTCTGGGAAAAATCATCCCTACAGACACAGCCTGGGACACAGGAGGAGTCCCCTCTCCCCTGGCTGGGAGTCTCATGCCTACTCCTTACCTCCCCCAGGTTCATTGGCCTGGTCACTGTACTGCTCAAGCAGCTGGTGCAGAGACCGAATGAAGTCTTTTTTGTGAAGAATCTGACCCTGCTCAACCATGCCATGAAACCCACTGATGTGAGTCAGGCACCAGATGGCCCAGGCAGGGCAACCGGAGGAATGTGGCTGCTGCTATAGCTGAATGTCTTGCTCCAGGAGCAGCCAAATGTTCCACCACAAGGAGTCCTTTGTGCCCTGTGAGGGCCCCATCACACTGCTATCATCTGGTCCCCAGCCTGCCATCCATCTCTATTCACCCTGCCATCCTCCTGGAGGACTGAATGTTGCAGGCGGAGGAATGGGAAAGCTTTGCAGTCGAGAAAAGGGAGGGCTTTTGCCCCAATTGGAGCTGCTGCTCTGGAGAAAAAGACAGGATCACCCAAGTGATTGGTTAGAAACTCTAGTTGGCTTTTTCTGGTTGGTCCTATGAGATGGAAGCCTGAGAAAACCTGAATTCAGCCCCCAGGGACCACCTAGCAGAAGGAGGATCCTGACTCCTAGACCCACACACTTGCACCTTGGCACACACATGCTCCCCTGCCCCTCTCATACAAAATAAGTAAAACTAGGTCATCTCTCAGCTTTTATTTATCAAATCCTGGCCATTTGGGGCTGGTGGCTATTGCTTGGCTTCTTGGCTAGCTGTTAAGAGACAGTGGACTGACTTCCTCCAAGTTCTGACTGGCTCCTGGGCTGCTTTCTGTAGATAATAGATTGGTCTTCTGGATGGTGGCTACAGCGAGAACTCTGTTATATGTGGTCATCATCATGTATATATTCAGTCTCTCGGGAGACAAGATTTTGTCCCTGGCCTGGAGGGGGGGTCCCTAGCAGAAGTATCAGGAACATGGGGGAAGGCAGGTTCAGGAGGCCAGGGCTGCCTGTGTTACTGGACACAGTTGGAGGTGAGAGCAAAGGCAGGAGCCGGAGATGAAGGGACTTGTGTGGTGTGTGCTGCTGAGTAAGACTTGATTCTAATCATCTAAACCCGGTAGTGGGTTCCAGTGGACAATCCCAAGGGATGGTCTGAAGACGGGTGGTGGGTGAGGAGTATGTGGAGGAAGGATGCCAGTTAGGGCATTGGCAGTTTTCCTAGATCAGGAGACATTAAAATAGCATTGGGGAGGGGGGGGTCAACACCCTAGTTAGCACAATGGTCCAGGACAGGTCCTGAGTCACACTTCTTTTTCTCAGCAACCTATTGGGTATTCTGCCATTGATATTATTTTAATTCTATTATTTTCCAGTTTCCCTGGAAGATAACACACACACACACACACACACACACAACACACACACGTTGCAGATGCCTGCAGCACAACCTTGTCTCATGGCTAGCCTCGTGTCCCCAGGAGGAGGAGCATGAAGCCAGCCAGACGAGGAAGCTGGTGCTATAAATTATTAACTCCCTGCTTTTTGCTTTGCAGTGTACTGTCACCCTACAGGTGGCCCCAAATATATGACCAGGATACTGAGATGGACAGGTATGTGTTTTCCCTGGGTTACCCAGCAGTTACCAAGCATATCTGAATGGGTTCTTTGAGACTCAACTCTTTTTTTTTTTTTTAATTTAAGATTTATTATGTACACAGTATTCTGCTTGAATGCTAGAAGCGGGCACTAGATCACACTACAGATGGTTGTGAGCCATCATGTGGTTGCTGGGAATTTGAACTCAGGACCTCTGGAAGGGGTCAGTGCTCTTAACCTCTGAGCCATCTTTCCCCGAGACTCAACCTTAAGGCCTACCAAAAGATTGTGACCAGATAAGAGTTTTCTAAGTTATAGGAACCTTACACTGCTTACTGGCTTGCTTCTCATGGTTTGTTCAGGGTTATTTAACTTTTATTATTATTTATTTTTTTTGGGGGGGGGTTTGAGACAGGGTTTCTCTTTGTAGTTTTGGTGCCTGTCCTGGATCTCGCTCTGTAGCCAGGCTGGCCTCAAACTCACAGAGATCTGCCTGGCTCGTGCCTCCGAGGACTAGGATTAAAAAGGTGCGCCACCACTGCCCAGCCCAGGTTGATTTTCTTATACAACCCCAGGACCACCTTCCAGGGTGAACCATCCATAGTGGGCTGGGCCCTCCCCCAACCATCATTAATCAGGAAAATTTCCCATAGACTTGCTTACATGCATTCTGATAGCGGCAATCTCTCAATTAAGGTTCTCTCTTCCCAGATGACTCTAGGTTTGTTTTAAGACAAAAACTAACCAGCACAGCCACCCATCTCCCCATCTCCATTTCTCATCTCTGGACATAAGGCTTATCTTAATGGGGAGGGGCAGAGAAAGGAGAAGGAGGCCATTACCAAGAGCCCCCATGTATGAAGAGTGGGGTCCAGGGACATCACAGGATGAGGGGCCCATTTATGGAGTTCAGGGAAATACATCTGCCCCATCAGGATCAAGTGTCTTTTCAGGAGTAGGTCTCTGGAGGCGGTATTATTAGGAGGGAAGGCCTGATAGCTCCCTAAACGGCCACCTGGACTTTTTCCTTAGGCAATGAAGAACTCCTGGACTCAACTGCAAATAAGGTGACCCAGCAGAAACCCATGGTCCCCAGCCTCACCATGCACAGGGCCCTGGCTTCCAAGCCTCAGCACTTTCAGGTGAGAAACCAGAAGCCTGTGTAGACCTGCCTGACGCTATGGCCCTTTTCCACACCATCCCCACCCTTTCTCCAAGTCATGGGAGAAAGCAGAGCTTCCGATCCAGCTTCACATCCTCAGGTCCCACTGCCCCTGTTCTTGAGGGACCACTCTGGAGAAATCCTATCTGTGGGCTGGGCTAGACTGCTCGTGAGGGCTAGGAGGGGGCTTGTGAGCTCTGAAGGCTCAGTCAGGTGCTGGAGCGCAGAGCAGAAGGCACCAGCCCCACCTCTCCAGAGCCCTTGGCTGTTGCAGAGCAAGGCAAGGCACAAGCAAGATCAAAGAAGCTATGATCGAGCTGAGAACTGTGTGAGAAGGGACTATGGGTGATCCGTGCTTCTGGGAGAATTCAGGAAGCCCATCTCATGTCCACCAGCTTCCCTCCGACCCCACCACTTGGCTAGCATTTCTACCGTGTTTTTGCCCATTCCTGACCAACATACTTCAGGAGGTGGACGCAGCCTTGAGTGTCCCCTTTTTCTGCATCCGGTCTGTAGCCAAGTCTTGTCACTGGACTGAACTCACTTCTCTCATCACGTCTTCACTCCCTGCCGAGCCTTAACTGTGGGAGCTGAGGTTGTAGAATGAGTTTGAGGCCATCTGGCTACATTGGGAGATGCTATTTTAAAAAATTAGTCACAGCGTTTTGGGTCCTTAGGTGCTGACAAAGCTTTGGTAAACCAATCCCTATATGTTAGGGTTTGTTTTTTTTTTTTTTTTTTTTTTTTTTTGTCTTTTGTTTTTTTTGGGGGGGAGCGGGGTTTGAGACAGGTTTCTCTGTGTAACCTCCTTGGCTGTCTTGAACTCTCTCTGTAGACCAGCTGGCCTCAAATGCTGGAATTATGGCATGCACCACCACTGCCTGGCTCCCAAGCCTGCTTCTTCTTCTTCTTCATTAATTAAATCATTAAATTTTTTAATTTATTTTACAAACCGGCCACACAGTTTGTCGTCCACCACCCCACCCCACCCCCACCCTGCTCCCCATATCCTCTCTGTCTCTGAGGGGCAGGTCTCTCATGGGCATCAGCTAGGTCAGCTAGGTTCTGCCTCAAACTGATGTGTCAAGTCTTCTTTTTGTTTTGGTTTTTCAAGACAGGGTTTCTCTGTGTAGTTCTGGCGCCTGTCCTGGATCTCACTCTGTAGACCAGGCTGGCCTCGAACTCACAGAGATCTTCCTGGCTCTGCCTCCGAGTGCTGGGATTAAAGGCGTGCGCACCTCGCCTGCCCAAGTCTGCTTCTTACCGTTCGGCTCCTCCCGGCGGTGTGTCCCCCTGTAGGTTCGGCTGAAGTGTTTGAAGCCCGACAGCTCCTGGGCAACAACATCAAGCCGGTAGTGAAGATAAACATCGCAGGCATCAACATCTCACTCGGATCAAGACCGGAACAATCCTTCTTCAATGAGGTAGGCTGAACAAGGCACAGAGGGCAGGCGGGCCAGCCAGGAGCTGGGCATTATTTCCTGGAAGCAGCTGGCAACCTTGCTTCCTGAGGGGACTGTCTGCAAGCCACAAGCATTTCCTGAGCACCCAACCGAACCCCAAGTATTATGCTCAGTGTTGGACAAATAGGAGGGGGTCATTCAGAGAACTCTGCACTTGAGGAGCTCGGGATCGGAGGGCAGCACAGCACGAGAACCAGAAACCATCCCAGTGGGGTGGGCAGGAGTCTGGGAAGCACTGTTAGTGGGCTGTGAAAAACAACCAGCCCGGACACGTACTCTCATCCCGTTAAGGCCCAATAGCATTGGGTCCGGGACACAGAAGCTGCTGGTGCTTGGGAAACTAGTTGGTGTCTAGATGAGTAAAGATGGAAGCTGGCAAGACCAGGCGCTGGGACGGTGGAGAGGACTCAGAAAAAGGCGGCAAAAACCATGAAGAAAGAATTTGCCGGAGGATGGAGAAAGATAATTAGAAGGCTCGGAAGCGAGAAGCCATTTTGATTCCCCTCTCCTGTAGGTGAAGGGTGTGGTTGGGACTGTACTTGTAGATTAGAGTCCCACCACACAGAGCCCTGGAGAGCCATGGAAGACTCGAGCAGGGAGTAACAGGGGAGAGGAGGTGCTAACTAACACAGAGAGAAGGGGTGAGCAGACTGGCCACCTTGGAGCAGCTACTGGGTTTTGAACTGCTAGGTTCTCTAGGGAACCCTTGACTTGGGCAGAACAACCCCGGGAGCCTAGGAATGGTTCTGGAGGGGTGTGAGGGTGTTCATGAGCAGAAAGTCACTGAAATGGGCACACAGTGAGTGAGGGCACACAGCGGGCAGTGGGAGACGCACATTATTCTGGAGCATCATCTTTACTAGGCCTTGGGATAAAGTAGGGAAGAAACTGTCTACCCCAGCCCCAATTCTCTCTGCTCCAGACGTTCTTTCCAGAATTTTCATGAGGTCCCCGCCAAGTTTTTTGAGGAGAACATCTTAATCCAGGTAAGGAACCAAACTGGTCTCCAGATAAATGGGACCATTTTCTTGTCCTACCTCAGCAACAGAAAAACACGTTGGCCTCAGGGCCCATTCTCAGAGATGGAGTCACCTGTTTCCTCTGTTTCCAAAGCAGAATCTCCAATACTTTCATTCCCCTTGGTGGCCCAAATACCTCATTCATTCATTCATTCATTCATTCTCCTTGTGGTCCAAATACTTCATTCATTCATTCATTCAACCTGTGTTAGAGATTGCCAACTGGCAGGCCTGAGCTAAGTGCTTAGGTGAACGTGGCAGCTAGATTCTCTTGTCACCAGAGTGACATCCTCCATTCTCCAACATGAGGGAACCAGTGACAGTGGTGAATGGATGTTTATCAAGGCCTTCTAGGTGCCCAGCCCAGGGCTGAAGGGAACTAGGTACCTATTCCCTAGGCATTTTCATGTTCTTGGGCACAAAAACACAATGGAAACAACCAGAACAGTATGTACTTGAGAGAGTCAATTGCAACAGCTTGCTTTGTGTTGACCCGGGACAAGTGAATTGATCTCTCTGATCAATATCTCCATCAATGACATGGAACTAAAAATATGAACCTCACAAGATTCCTCTGAGAACTCTGTAAGAAAAATGACATGCAAGCACTGGCCATAGGAAACACTAAGTGCCATGAGTGTGGTGGTCTCCACCTGGAACCCCAGAGCGTGAGAGGAGGAGGCAGAAGTATCAGAAGTCCAGAGTCATTATTGGCTACACAGTGAATTTGGGGCCAGCTTGGGCTACATGAGACCCCCAGATGTATCCTTGCAATTGCTCCCACAGAGGGTGGGGCAATTGGCATCATGAATGAGAAGATCTTTCTAGAAACTTCTTGCAGGTGGTGGACTCTGCAGCATGGAGATCCAAAGCAGAGATTGGAAGATTCCAAGTAAGCCCTGATGGAGGAGAAGGCTGGGAAAAGTCTATGGAAACCCACGCCGGGCTCCAGGGCCCAGGCTAGGGAAAAGCACTTGGCATTTCACACAGATCCACACTTGGGTCTACCTACGGACTAGGCAGGGGTGGGGGGTGGGGGGTGGGGGAGCATGCTCAGACAAGTTACTCTCGGCCTCTGCTTCTTCAGCCATAGGATGCTAACAATAACAACAATAATAACTGCAATAGTAATGTATGCAATCTGTGGAGCACTGTGAGGATAAAGTGTGTCATGTTTAAATAAGGATTGTGCCCCACGCTGAGTTCCCTGGTTGCACAGTACTGTGGACACTGGCCAAATCTCTGCTTCCATTTATGCACCCAAAAAGGTCACCTTTTCGGTGTTAAGGAACTCTAGAAAGAGATTGCTGCCTTTGAGGACAGGTCGGGGAAAGATATTCTTGTGAAGAACTGGCCAAGAACTCACTCTGTAGTTCAGGCTGGCCTCAAACTCATGGCAATCCTCCTGCCTCAGTTTTCCAGGTGCCGCAATGACAGACATGAGCCACCATGCCAACTTAGTAATTTTATTTAATTTAATGTTCTTATTTGAAAGAGGAAGGGTTTTTATTTATATATTGTTTTGTGTGTATGTGTTTGTGCACATGTGTGTGTGGGTGTGCTTGCATGTGTGTTTGTGGAAGTCAGTATCATGCTTAGCGTCTATGTAGGTACTAGGGATTGAACTTGGGTCCTCGTGTTTGTTTAGTAAGTATTTAACCAACTGAGCATCTCCCAAGACGCCAGATTTTTTTTAAATTTAATTTTATTTTACAATACATTCAGTTCTACATATCCGCCACGGGTTCCCCTATTCTCCCCTCCCACCCCCTCCCCTTACCACCAGCCTACCCCCATTCCCACCTCCTCCAGGGCAAATCCTCCCTGAGGACTGCGATCAACCTGGTAGACTCCGTCCAGGCAGGTCTGTCCCTTCTCCCAGACTGAGCCAAGCGTCCTGCATAAGCTCAGGTTTCAAACAGCCAACTCATGCAATGAGCACAGGACTTGGTCCCACTGCCTAGTTGCCTCCCAAACTGATCAAGCCAATCAACTGTCTCACCTATTCAGAGGCCTGATCCAGCTGGGGGCCCCTCAGCCTTTGGTTCATAGTTCATGTGTTTCCATTCATTTGGCTTTTTTTTTTTTTCAATAATTGAGTAAAACCGAGATTTATTATAAGCCACAGTTGTCCTAGGGACCTCCATGCTATATATATAGCCTCAATGGTTCTATGGGTTGTGGTCTGATTGTTCTTTATTTTATATCTAGAATCCACTTATGAGTGAGTACATACCATAACTGTCTTTCTGGGTTTGGATTACCTCACTCAGGATGATTTTTCTAGTTCCATCCATTTGCCTGAAAATTTCATGCTTTCATTGTTTTTCTCTGCTGAGTAGTACTTCATTGTGTATATGTACCACATTTTTTTCATCCATTCTTCCGTTGATGGGCATCTAGGTTGTTTCCAGGTTCTAGCTATTACAATAGTGCTGCTATGAACATAGCTGAGCATGTATCTTTATGGTATGAATCAGCATTCCTTGGGTATATGCTCAAGAGTGGGATGGCTGGGTCTTGAGGTAGTTCGATTCCTAATTTTCTGAGAAACCACCATACTGATCTCCACAGTGGTTGTACAAGTTTACATTCCCACCAACAGTGGAGGAGTGTTCCCTTTGCTCCACATCCTCTCCAACATTGGTTGTCATTGGTGTTTTTGATCGTATCTCAGAGTCGTTTTGATTTGCATTTCTCTGATGATTAAGGATGTTGAGCATTTCTTTAAATGTCTTTCAGCCATTTGTAGTTCTTGTTTTGTGAATTCTCTGTTTAGCTCTTTAGCCCATTTTTTAATTGGACTGTTCAGTGCTTTGATGTCTAGTTTCTTGAGTTCTTTATATATTGTGGAGATCAATCTCTGTCAGATGTGGGGTTGGTGAAGATCTTTTCCCAATCTGTTGGCTGTCTTTTTGTCTCATTGACTGTGTCTTTTGCCCTGCAAAAGCTTCTCAGTTTCGAGAGTCCATTTATTAATTGTTGTGCTCAGGGTCTGTGCTGTTGGTGTTTCATTTAGGAAATGGTCTCGGTGCCATGCGTTCAAGAGTGCTTCTATTTTCTTTTCTATTAAGTTTAGTGTAACTGGATTTATGTTTAGGTCTTTGATCCACTTGGACTGAGTTTTGTGCATGGTGACAGATATGGATTATTTGTAATCTTTTACATATTGAGATTCCAGTTATGCCAGCAACATTTGTTGAGTTCCATTGTTATAGTTTTGGCTCCTTTGTCAAAAACAGGTGTTATATGTGCATGGATTATGTCAGGGTCTTCAATTCGATCCATTGGTCCGTATGTCGGTTTTTATACCAGTACCAGCTGTTTTTATTACTATAACTCTATAGTAGAGTTTGAGGTCAGGGATGGTGATGCCTCAGGGTTGCTTTATCGTATAGGGATTCTTTTAGCTATCCTGGTCTTGTTTTTCATATAAAGTTGAGTATTTTTCTTTCCAAGTCTGTGAAGAATTGTGTTGGGATTTGATGGGGATTTGCATTGATCTGTAGATTGCTTTTGGTAAGATTGCTATTTACTATGTTAATCCTACTTCCATGAGCATGGGAGATCCTTCCATTTTCTGATATCTTCTTCAATTTCTTTCTTTAGAGATTTAAGTTCTCATCAAAAGGTCCTTCACTTGTTTAGTTAGTGTTATCCAAGGTATTTTATATTATTGTGGCTATTGTAAAGGGTGATGTTTCTCTGACTTCTTTCTCAGCCTTTTATCATTTGTGTATAGGAGGGCTACATATTTTTTTGAGTTGATCTTGTTCCTGCCACTTTACTGAGTTTATCAGCTGTAGGAGTTCCTGGTAGAGTTTTTGGGTCACTTATGTATACTATCATATCATCTGCAAATAGTGAAGTTTTGACTTCTTCCTTGCAATTTGTATCCCTTTGATCTCCTTTTGTTGTCTTATTGCTCTAGCTAGAACTTCTAATACTATATTGAATAAATATGGGGAGAGTGGACAGCCTTGTCTTGTTCCTGAATTTAGTGGTATCACTTTGAGTTTCTCTCCATTTAATTTGATGTTTGCTGTTGGCTTGCTATAAATTGCTTTATTGTGTTTAGAAATGTTCCTGCTATTCCTGATCTTTCTAGACCTTTATCATGAAGGGGTGTTGGATTTTGTCAAAGGCTTTTTCAGCATCTAAGGAGATGATCATGTGGATTTTTTCTTTCAGTTTGTTTATATGGTGTATTATATTGACTGATTTTCGAATGTTGAACCATCCTTGCATCCCTGGGATGAATCCTACTTGGTCGTAGATGGATGATTGTTTTGATGTATTCTTGGATTCGGTTTGCCAATATTTTGTTGAGTATTTTTGCATCAATGTCCATGAGGGAGATTGGTCTGTAGTTCTCTTTCTTTGTTGCATCTTTGTGTGGTTTGGGTATCAGGGTAATTGTAGCCTCATAAAAAGGTTTGGTAGTGTTCTTCTGTTCTATTGTGTGGAGCAGATTTTTTTATTTGTATGTTAGTTATTATTTGTGTGTGTGTGTGTGTGTGTGTGTGTGTGTGTATGTGAATGTGCCACAGTCAACAAGTCATGGTGCATATGTAGAGGAGGGGGACAACTTTAAGAAGTTGGTTCTTGGGTTGGGGATTTAGCTCAGTGGCAGAGTGCTTGCCTAGCAAGCACAAGGCCCTGGGTTCGGTCCTCAGCTCTGGGGGAAAAAAAAAGTTTGCTCTTAATACTGCAGATCTGGGGATTGAACTCAGGATTTCAGGCTTAGCACAGCAAGCACTTTCACATGTGAACCATCACGCCAGTCAATAGCTAAATGGTGTATCCATGACCAAAAAGAAGAAACTTCTGTTCTGATAAAGTCTAGGGCTGGGGATGTAGCTCAGAATAAAGGACTTACTTGGGATGCACAGTGCCTGGTTCAATCTCCACACTACTGGGGTTAGAAGAGGAGAAAAGCCATTTTAGTCAAGTCCAATGTGTCCGTGTTTTTATGAGTTGTACAATGTGTGTGTGTGTGTGTGTGGTGTGTGTGTGTGTGTGTGTGTGTGTGGTGTTGCTGGGATTGAACCCAGGGCTTGTGTAAGTTGGGAAAGTGCTCTAGCCAGCTTTTATGCTTTTTCTTCTTGTTGTTGTCTAAGAGTTTTTGCTACTAATACAGGAGGGCGAGTGATTTTGAAGCAGGCCTATGTGGTAGAATCTGTTATTGATCAGTGGACATGGGCCTGACCTCTTATCCTGTATCACATCCTTAGGTCCCAGGCTGATACCTTCTCCTAGGAGGAAGGAAAGCACCATAGTCTCTTTGCCAGGCTACCATTTCATCATCCTCATCCTAGCATGGAGATGCCCTTCCTACCCAGGGACGGGAAGAGTTGAGTGTGTATTCTAGATGTTTCAGCATCTCACTTAGTAACTGTTAAGCCTTCAGGACATCTTTTCCAACTCAGCAGCCTCTCTATATGAGAGGACAATGGTCTGCCAGTTTTTTCTGAAGACAGAGTTCTGATTAAGCCACACTCAGCAGCTGGTCTAGTATGCCACTCGGTTAGTTGGAATTGCACATCTTTGTGTTAGCTTGTGCTACACAACTTTCCTCACTAAACAAATGCCTGTGATATAATATATTATAAGAAAGGGTTTACTTTGGCGCACAGTTGCAGATGTTAGTCCTGTTGTTTGGGCTGTGGTAGCACATTATAAAAAAAAAAAAAAAAAAAAAAAGAATATGGCTGAGCAAATAGAAATATAAAAGGGAGAGAATGGGTTGCCCAAATCTCCTCCAAAAGAGTGCTTACCAATGACTTAAATTCTCTCACTATGTCCCAACTCTTGAAGGCTCCACCCCCTCCACATAGGAACAGGTTGGACGAGCTTCAAGGCATGGTCTTTGGGGGGACACTTAAGATGCAAGCTTGCTGGGCATGGTAATGGATGCCTTTTATCTCGGCAGAGGCAGGCTGATCTTTTGTGAGTTCAAAGCAGCCTGGTCTACATAGTGAGTTACAGGACAGTCAGAGCTACATAGTGAAACCTGTTTGAAAATATAAACAACAACAAAAAGGCTATTAACTAATCTTTGATTTACTCTTATCTTTTCAGACGGACATTGGGTTTATCTCCATTCCCAGGTAGGTGACAGTTATTTCAAGTATTTGTGCTTTTGAGAAAAAGTAGACCAGGAGTCAAAATCCCCAGAGTCCCAGCAAATGAGAGAGAATATACAGACTATGAGTTACTATCATGCTTGAAATATTGTACTCTACTTTATGGTATATTTTATAATAACTTATCCTAATTAATCTCTTCTCTGAAAGTTCACTTTTTGGAGGGTCAAATGCTATACTGTTATTGAGAACTGTAACCTATATTTCTTTTTTTTTTTTTTTTTTTTGGTTTTTCGAGACAGGGTTTCTCTGTGTAGCTTTGCGCCTTTCCTGGAACTCACTTGGTAGCCCAGGCTGGCTTGAACTCACAGAGATCACTGGCTGGCCTCCTGAGGTGCTGGGATTAAAGGCGTGCGCACATCACGCTGGCTCTATATTTCTAAATATGTGAAGCCAGGACAGAAGACACAGCTTTGTTTTTCAAACTTGTTGTGTTGTTTTTCTTGAGGCTGGCTCTTATGTGAAGCCAGGATAGCTAGAACTCATGACTGGCCTCTGCCTCCTGGGATCACAGGCAGATGCCCATACATGCTTTTTAAAAGCATACTTGTATATATAAATTAAATGTGTTCTTTGACAGTTTTACACAACACACACACACCACACAACACACACACACACACACGTAATGCTTGCTGATTATCCTCTTACCCAACCCTCTTATCCCTCTCACACATAGGTAGTTTTAGGATCCACTGAACTCACACAGCACCATCTGTGTGGCCATGGGTGTAGAGCTATCCATTGGCGCTGGTGGGCTCAGTGCTAGGGGCACAGCTAAAGACAGGGTTCCCACCCCTCGAAGTCTATCAGCAGCCAATAGTTCAGCAGCGAGGGACAGGAACCCATGAGCCCCTCCTCCATCCGTGACTGATGGTTAACAGAGCCAGTCTTGCCCAGATTCCGAGCTGCTAAACTACAGCTGCAGTGAGTTCATGATCATAATGGTCGTGCTGTGCCCAGGGGTGGCAGTTCTCGGCCCATCTCTCCGTCTTCAGCCTCTTCCTGCCTCTCTTCTGCAATGTCTCTCGACCTTTAGAAGGACATTAGAAGGATGGAATGTCTTGTTTAAGCTGAGCCCCAGGGTCACCATCTCTCAGCGTCTTGCCAGCTCTGGGTCTCTGCATTCACTGGCATTTTGTTTTGTTTTTTTGAGACAAGATCTTATATACCCAGATGGTCTCACACTTGCTATCATTTCTTTGTATTGAGAACGTTCAATATTCTACCATTGAAATAGACAATTATTGTCGATCATCATTACTTTGCTGTAGAGAACCTATTTCTTCTTATCCCACCACATCTGTACCCACTCACCATCCTCTCTCTATTCTCTTCATCCTACCCATCCCAGCTCTTGTAACCACCGTTCTACGTGAGATTGAGACTGTAGTGGGGAAATTTACCACGAGCCAGCCATAACATAGACACCAGGCTGAGACTGGATGGAGGGGTGGAGAGCTGCTTGCCTCCATATGCCTGGCACCAGGCCTGGTCAATCACAACATCAGGGGGCCAGGGAGGATCCCTGTGTCCACAGACTCTAGTTGGCAGGCTTGTGAGTGTGCCATCATTGCTTAGTGGCAGAGGGGACTTTGTTCTTCTCTGCCATTAGATGAGAGCCAGAGTATATGAGACATTACCTGCCCCATTTTTCCCTACAAACAAAAGCTGTTTTCAGGAGAGAGAGCTGGAGACTGGAGGTCTCTCCTTTGGCTCTGCTCCCCAGGTCACACACTCCTAAGGAAATGGTTAGGCTTGCCAGCGAAATAAGACGTCAGTGGTGTGAGAGGCTACCTGAAAGTCACCATCTGTGCCCTTGGCATGGGAGACCAGGCGCTGGTGAGGTTGCCCCTGCCCCAATCCCAGGAATATTTCTTACTGGCTGCTTCCTTCCCTGGGTACCTCTGAGTGCCATTGGTCTACACCTCCTTTGTTCAGTGGGTCATCAAGGGGTTGTCCACTCTCCCTGCATCAAGCGGGAAGTTGGGAAAAATCAAAAGTGGGTGAACTTGACTGTGCCCTGCTCTGACCCTGACCCTGTCCAACTCTCTGGTGTCTCCAGGTAGATCAAAAGCTGCCCTACGAGGCTGGGACACCAGGTCCAGATCTTCAAGTCGAAGGCCGTCCCAATCAGCCTGGCTTACTTACAGTTTTCATCTACGTGCAGAGGACCTTCATCATTTCAGTTAGAGTCCGTGGGCGGGGAGGAGGAACTACAGGGTCCTGTGCATGGGCACTGCGAATCTGTACCAGATTTCCTCTTTTTTTTTTTTTTAACCAGCCTAAGGTTTGGAATGAGGGATGGAGTGACACTGAAATCACAACTATTTCTTTTTCGAGACAGGGTTTCTCTGTGTAACCCTGGCTGTCCTGGAACTCGTTTGTAGACCAGGCTGGCCTCGAACTCAGAGATCACCTGCCTCTGCATCCCGAGTGCTGGGATTAAAGGTGTGCACCACCATACCTGAGTAAAATTGTTTCTTAAAATTCTGATAGATATCTTTTCAAGGCTCCAGCATTGGCCTGGTTTTGGTGTCCAGGTTCTCTAAGACATTCTGTATGTACACACCACACACACACACACCACACACACACACACGAGAGAGAGAGAGAGAGAGAGAGGAAGAGGAGAGAGGAAGCATGCATGTACACTGGACCATGGTATATTGGAAGACTCTGCTCAGAGGGAAACCCAGCTTAATTGGGAGGGAGGGTAAAAAGGTTGTTCAGTTTCCCATTTCCTCTTCCCAACCCTTTTAAAAATAGATGCCTCTGTCTCAGAAGTCCTTATAACCTCCTGTCTAGAGAAGCACCAGTCAGCTGCTACTGCCTTGGAGGTGGAACTAATCGGGACAAGGTAGGTACGGATAGGGCCTGACACCTAGAGAAAGCGGCACCTAGGGAAAGCAGTGCATATGAAGAGAGAGGGCTAGAGAGCAGGACCCCAGTCTGAGGCCAGCCTGGTCTACATATAGTGAGTTCCAGGCTAGCCAGGGCTACACAATGATACCCTATCTCAAAAAAAAAATAATAAAATAAATAAAATAATGTATGCTAGTCAGACAAAGTAGTACATGCCTGAACCCCAGCACTTGGGAGGGAGACACAGGGGGATCAGGAGTTAGAGGCTAGCCTTGACTACATGAGACAAGTTTCAGTTTTAAAAGGGAGGAGAGGGGTTGCTATTGCCACTAGCCATACTTTTGGCCATATTTCTATTGAATTGCTCTAACAAAACTTTTGCATATGCCTCATGTAACAAGGTTGGCAGTGCTATTTGGGACATGGGAAGATCACTGCCAATTCCAGGCCAGAGCTGGTAAATATGGTGAGGTCTAGGCCAGCCAGGACTAGTGGAACCCTGTCTCAAAACAAAACAAATTAGGGCTGGCTTCTGCAGTTCAAGATTACTGATTGCTCTTCCGGAGGACCCGGGTTTAATTGCAGCAGCAGCACGGTAGCTCACAACCGCCTGACACTCCAGTTCCGGGTGAGCTAACACTCTCCTCTGGCCTCCTCTGGCACTGGCAAAATGTCTGGGCTGCACAGACATGCACGCAAGCAAATCATCCACATAAAATAAGTAAATTTAAAAACCAAAACCCCAAACAAGAAAAGCATCACAGAAAACAAAAAAGGGAGGTATTGCTCAGCGTGAGCGCTTACCCAGCATGTGAAATGGGGGTGGGGGGGTCTTTCAGTCCCCAACACTGCTAAAAAGGAGGGCGAGGAGGCAAGCACTTTAGGATAGAGAGTCAAGAGGAAAGAAGCAGGGGCTGTGGAGAAATTACTGTCAAAGGATAACTTTAGGCCGAGGTTGGGAATTAGCCCCTCCCCGGGGTGCTGCAGAAACTGTCCGCAGTGTCCGCCTGTGGACAGACGGGGAGGTGGGAAAAGGAAGGCCAGTAGCAGGAGGAGGGGACAGGTTGGCACTGACTGAGTCTCGGGACGTTCTCAGCTCAGGACACATACACAGGCCCAGAATGACAGCCCAGTATGGAACCAAATCCTCACCTTCCAGATTCAGGTACGGCTGCCCCATCACACCCTCCCTCCCCTTCCTCGAATTCAAGAGGGACATTCTGGGTTAGTGGTGTGGATAGAGGCTAGGGCCACGAAGCTCAGCAAAAGAGGCTCTGCCTGGTAGGAAACATGAGGAAGCAGATTTGCTACTCGATCCAGTAGAGAACAGTAACTGGGAGATGGACAACGAATTCCAGAAATTTATGTGCCCTTTTACCCACATTAAAAAGAAAACAGGCATGGGCTGGAAAAAATATCTCAATGGTTAAGCAGTTATGGCAGGGAGCTTGGTCATCCTCAACCGAGAGTGCACCAGGCTTAGCTGTCCCCCACCCATGGGAAACTTACCCAGCTGGAGGAGGGGATGAGAGGTGGTGGGGGAGAGGGAAGGTGGTAGGGAACAGGAGGAGGGGGATCTGTGGTTGGTATGTAAAGTGAATTAAAAAAATTTTTTTTTTTAAAGAGCACTTACTGCTCTTGCAGAGGACCTGGATTCAGTTCCAGCACCCACATGGCACCTGTGTATGTGTGTGGGCATGCATGTGCCAGGGTGCATGTGTAGAGGTCGAACACTTTGAGGAAGCTGGTTCTTTACTTACGTGGGAGGTTCCAAGAGGTTGACCTCAGGTCATTGGACTTACACGGCAATCCCTTTCGCCCACTGGTCCATCTCACCAGCCCTGGTCCTGAAGTTTAAACAAACGGGTCCATGTTAATATCAAGAATACAAGACATACAAGACATACATGTTATGATATACAAAGACATATGCAAACACTCATATACACAAAGTAAATTTTAAAACAAAATGAATACAAAGCGATGTATCATCTCAGGGCCCTGCCAGCAGTCCTTAATAAGTGAGAAGCCTGAGCCAGGCAGTGGTGGTGCACACCTGTAATCCAGCACCTGGGAGGCAGAGGCAGGCGGATCTCTGTGAGTTCAAGGCCAGCCTGGTGGTCCACAAAGCAAGTTCCAGGACAGCCAGTGCTGTTACACAGAGAAACCCTGTCTCTGGAAAATAAAACAAAAAGCGGGAATCCCGGAAATCAAAAGTGCCCCAGCACGGTGATGAATTTGGCTTGTCGGTGATTGACTGGAACTGAGGCAGGCCTTCCCAACGGCTTGCGAGGTTCCCTCTGAGGACCACGCCACGCCATTCTGTCTTCATTGTGCCTCCCACCTTCCCTTGCAGCTGCCCTGCCTGTCTAGCTACATCAAGTTCAGAGTCTTGGACTGGTGAGCCCATGGACTAGCAGTAGACCCGTGCTCTGGGAAGGCAGAGACAGAGCTGGGCCAGGGGCTCAGCCTGCAGTGTGTCTTCTAGCTCCAAACGTGATTGCCGGAAGAGATTGGCTCTGCCAGCTTGTGCTCAACCAGATCTCGTCCACTGGCGAGGAGATCCAAGGCAAGCAAAGCCTGGGGCCCCTCCCATGGCCCCCCTCCCTCCTGAGCCCCCCAGCACTCTCTCACATGCTCTCCTTCCAGGAATGTACTCTGGCTTCCTGCCCTGCTTTGGCCCCAGCTTCCTGACTCTCCGTGGGGGTAAAAAGGCCCCTTTTAGGACCCCAGAGAAAGGCACTGTAAGTTTTTCCTGTCAATTTGGGGGAACAATAGAGATAAAGTTGACTGTGTGTGAAGCAATAGAGACTTGGAAATATCCAGGGAGGACTGTCTGGCCTCTGTCCATCCCCTTCTAGGAGAGGATGGACATGGGTACAGAAATAGCCATAATACATACAAGGGTCCTCATATAATATATACATCAATATACAAGGGTCCTAAGCCGTGGTACCAGAAAAGGACAAATGGGGTGCTCTAGATGGTCACTGAGGTAGGGCACTGAAGAGGAAACCTTGGTAAGGTTTCCCACAGGGTAAGGCACACTGGTGAAGAAAAAAAAAGTGCAAGGTTGCTCAAGATGCTGATTAATGCTGGAAACTCAACTCGGATTAGCTTAATCAAAAATGGGAGCACTCAGAGGCTAATGCAAGGAGATTATGAGTTTGAAGCTAGTTGGGCTACATAGCAGTTCCTTATCAGAAGAGACAGAGAAAAAGAAGGAAGAAGGAAGAAGGAAGGAAGGAAGGAAGAAGGAAGGAAAGAAGGAAAGAAGAAGGAGAAAGAAAAGAAAGAAAAAAGAGAGAGAAAGGAAGAAAGGATGGAAGGAAGGAGGGAGGGAGGAAAGAAAAGGAAAGGAAAAGAAAAAAAAAGGAAAAAGAAAAGAAAAAAGATGGGACTGGCAAGTTGGCTCAACCATTGAAGATGCTTACTACACACCTGATGACCTGAGTTCAATGCTGAACCCATAGGAGAGAGCCGACTTCTGAAAGCTGACCTCTCCATTCTGATGCCATGGCACCCCACCCCTCAACACATAGGCAAAAATAAAAATAAAAGAGGGGAAAGTGTGGGGCCTTAAAGATGCGGACAGGGAGTTTGTGAGAGGAGGAGTCCTTCACTGCCAACAGCTCGGCCTCTCCTTCCCCAGCTCTATGGGTGGCTCCTTGGCCTTTGTCTCCTACCATAGCGGTTCTTGCTGGGAATCTGCCCACAAGGCCAGGAAGCACTCTGGTTGGCCTCTTTCGGCATCTGTGTTGTTCTTGGACCAATCGCTCTTGACAAGGAGGCAGGGGCATAGCTTGATTGGCCAGGTTGGGAACACTCACTCTGGTGATGGCCATCCCCTCTAAGCCCTTGACATCTGTGTAGTTCAAAATCCTCCAGGTCAGCTTGGCAGGCAAAACGTATGAACAAGGAATGGTGGGTGGGAAGAGTGCAAGAGGGGTCAGGATCCAGAGGCATCTTGGTGACCTGGGATTCTTTAGTAGGGCTGTGGTTGGAGCCTATCCCAAGCAGACTGTCCCTGGAGAGTCTTGCCTTTGCTGCGTGGGCTCCAGGGACATTCGTTTACTTTTTCTTTTTTTTTCTTTCTTTCTTTCTTTCTTTCTTTCTTTCTTTCTTTCTTTCTTCTTTCTTTCTTCTTTCCTCTCTCTCTCTCTCTCTCTCTCTCTCTCTCTCTCTCTCTCTCTCCTTCTGAGCACCTCTCTCTCTGTTGCTCTAGTGTATCCTTGATGCTGTTAAGGATGGTTTAACTTATCGAGGCCGAATCTTCGTGGAGATAATCACCCAGCTAAAGTCTCACCAAGACTCTGTGATAATGGATCTGTCTCGGGAAGTGGCCCAGATAGAGGTAATCACAGAAAACAGGCAACCCAGGGGAAAAAAACATGCAGTTTCTCTGCATCCGCAGCTCTATTGTGAACCCCAGTTTCTGACACTGCAAGAGGCATTGGCCACCAGTCTGTTGGAAATATCAGGGTGCTTGACCAGGATTCCCAAGCACCTTCCAGGGTTTTCATTTCAATCCCTAGTGGTCCCAGACCCTGGAAACACAGGGCTTCAGCTCTGGAAACCTGCTTTCTAAGGAGGAAGAAGGCTCATTCACAGCCTCATTCCTCAGGGCTTTGTAAGAGGATTTAAGGCATTTGAATTCCTTCCTAAAACCAGTGGAGACCTGCCCCCCCCCTTGCACAGGAGGAGCAGAGCAATGGTTCTCAACTTGTGGGTCGTGACCCCCTGGGGGCCAAACGACCCTTTCACAGGTGGCCTAAAACCATCGGAAAACACAGATATATACATTAGGATTCATAAAAAGTAGCAAAATTACAGTTATGAAGAAGCAACGGAATTAATTGTATGGTTGTGGGGGTCACCACACATGAGGAACTGTATTAAAGGGTCACAGCATTAGGGCGCTTGAGAACCACTGGGCTGGAGGACCAGGATGAGCAACAGATTGGAGGAGAGGTAGCTCAGCCAATAGAAAGAAGGGTAGAGTCTCAGCAGAGGAGAGCAGGAGAAGACAGGGTCCAGAGGCCCCTGAAAAAAAAAAAGACAAAAGTGAGGCTGACTCCGCTAAGCTTGTGCCATTTTCTGCCTCGGTGACAGCATGGTCAACAGGGTCAGCGCAGAGATGGGCTCCTGACGAAGGCAAGTGAAAAGGGAGATCGTAAACCCGGGGACAAGGACGGTCATGATTGAATCCGTGGTCCTAGGAACCATGGCCCAGGAAGAGTAGTGGATGGAAAGAGATGAGAGCCGGGTATGGAGCCTAACATGACACGATGGCCCGGACAGGAGGAGAGGAAAAGAGATCAGAGATCTTGAGAGTGTGTGTGTGTGTGTGTGTGTGTTGTGGTGGTGTGTACATGCGCACGTGCACACACACACGCACATGTACACACACGCGCACATTACACACACACACACACACACACACTACCATGCTCTTGGTGGCTGTCATCAAATCCCCCTCCCTTTTCCAGAAAGGCTGCCCCTTTCCACTTCTGCCTCAGCTGCCAGCTGTCCCCTAACTATGTCTATTTCCACCATGCCACCCACTTGCCTGGTCCTCTGTCCACACAACAGCCGCTCATTTTTATTGCTAACATCTGCCCTATTTGGTGTGTGTTTGAACTCTACTTGTCCCAACTCAGAGCCAAGCTTAACCACAAAAGAGACCCTCCTGCCCAGTTTCAGAGAGGGAAGGAATGATCCAGCTGGGTGGGGTAGGTCCGGTGATGGGGATACTGGGAGCCGCTGTACTTGGATCGGCCAGTGCAAGATTTCAGTAATGATCTAGTTCATCCCCAAGTGGAGCGCGGAACACTTTAGGGGGAAAAAAAACAGGGTACTTGTCCTCCTGTCCCTGCCTTTCAGGATAGCCATGCTCATCCCTTATGTACTGAGGATGTGTGTGTGTCTGTGGTTATTGTTTTAGAGACAGCAGTATCGCCAAAAGTATGGGCTGTGCGTCATCTTCCTTTCCTGTACCATGATGCCCAAATTTAAGGACCTGATCCAGTTCGAGTCAGCATGGGCCACTATGGAAACCAGATGGATCAAACTACAAGCCTCTCGTGTCAACCACCAGCACAGCCCGGTGATATATGATGGTAACAGTCAGAATCCAGCAAGTAAAGCAGCCCGTGTGTGTGCTGCTAGGCTCTTCCAAGGGAATTAGCTCATAGAACATTCATAAACATTCCCCCCAGTTGCTTTTAGGCAGGATCTCACTAGGGTGATACGAGATGGCCTTGATCTCATGGTCCCCCCCCTCCCTCAGGCTGCCATGTGCTAGAGTCACAGGCCCAAGCACCACATCTGGTCATTCACACACATTTCACACGTGATGGAAATGAAGTTCAGGGTAGTGGTCCCTTGTCAGCCACTGCATAGCCAGTGGGGGATGACCCAGATAGAAAGACGTCAGCCATCCGATCATCTGTATTCATCTCTTCATCCATTACTCCATTTACTTAATTGTATTCATTTCTGTGTGTGCGTATGTATATGCGTGTGTGTGTGTGTGTGCGCGCGCGCGCGCGCATGCGCTTGCAGAAGCCAGAGGAGGATGTTGGATGTCTTGCTCTATCACCCTCTATCTCACTCTCTTTGGAGTTACTGGACCTGGAGTTAGGCTGGTGGCTATCAATCCTCGTAGCCTTCCTGTCTCCACCATCCACAGGACTGTGGTTACAGCCCATGTGGCCACAACCCGCTTTTCACATAGGCGATGATATCTGAACTCCGATGTTCATAGGTGGGTAGCAAACTCTTACCCATGGAGCCATCACTCCAGACCCCAACCCCAACCTATTTAGACACTTAACATTTACCTATCCACTCCCCACAGACACCTAACCCATTCATCTACCCACCCCCCATCCATTAGGCACGTGCTCTTTCCAGTATAGCCCCTAGGCAAAAGCATCAAGCATGTTAGACAGGCAGATTCCTGATCCCACTCCAGACCTAGAAAAAAAAATCTATGAATAGAGCCAAGCAGACTGTTGAGGCCTGCAGGTGATGTGGATACACGTTCAAATTTGAGAGTCCCTGACATAGTCTCCCCTTCGTCAGCTTCACCATATCATCACCCATCAAAATGCTTTCTGTGCCCCCCCCCCCCCCCCCCCGCTTTCCTACCTACTCTTAAATGGGAGCTTTGTTGAGATATAATTCCCATAACATGTAATTTGCCCTTTTGAAGCATACAATCCCATGGATTTTAGGATTTTCACAGTTAGGCAACCACCACCACAATCCGTTTTAGAATGCTTTCCTCTCTCCCAAAGAAGCTCTGGGCCCATTAGCTCTCCTTGTCGCTCCCTCACCTCCACCGCTGTAGACAACCACTAATCTCCTCTAGGTTTCAATACATTTTCCTAGTCTGGCATTTCACACACATGGCATTATACAATATGTGGTCCTTTGTGACCAACTGGCTACTTCCACTTAACATAAAGTTCTGCTGCTTTTCTATTGAGAAATGTGTATGCAGAAAGTATCTAGACTGTGTACGTATAGCTTAAAGGAGGATAAAGTGAGTTCTCACAAACTCATCACCCAGCTAATACATAGAAGGCTGCCGATGCCTTAAATGGTTCCTTTGTCTGAGAAATAACTATGATTCTGTCTCATAGGCTCATCAGGCTTTCTTTCCATTTTTATCCTTTGTGTATGGAACCCATGAGCAGCATGCACTTTTTCTGCTGTGTCTGAGAGGCCTCCATCCATCCACGTGCATCTGCCTTACACCTTCTGCCCCTCATGACTAGACTCTGGGGAGCTCGATCTTATTTTCTGAATGCATCCCACTGTGTGATCAGACCACAAATTATGTAGTGTATATAGATAAGCTGACTGGCATAATAACGTTGTTGTGAGCATTCTCATACATGTCTTCTGGTCACAAGGACAGGGGTTCCCTAAATTATATACCTAGGGGTGGGAGTCTCAGAGCAAAAGTGATTATACCAAATTACACTCTTAACAGCATGGGATGAGAATGCCTTCTGTGCTCTGTTCTCACCAGTACTCGATGTTGCCAGCTTTTTAATTGTTGCCATGCTATTGGATATGAAAAACTATCTCACAGGACCATGATGTGCTTTTTTTCCCATTATAAACGAAGGTTGAGCATCTGTGTATACACATCATTTTCCCTTATCCGGTCCATCCCTTTTTTCCAGGATATAATCATTTGGCTATAGCTTTCTTACTGATTCGCACATTAAATCTCTTTTCAGATCTGTGTATCATGTATTTATCATTCACCTTAAAATACTGAAGATTAGCCACCACTTCTGTTTTGTTGTTTGAGACAGGGTCTCTAGTAGCCCAGGCTAGCCTCAAACTCACTATGGAGCTGAGAATGACTTTGAATTTCTCATCTTCCTTACTCTACTTCCAAGTAGGATCACACTCATGCACCACCATCCTGTTTGTATGTGGTGCTGATGACCCAACCTAGGGCTCCCTGAATGTTAGGCTAGCACTCCCAATGGAGCCACACCCCTAACCCACATATTTCTTTAGGGAAAGGACTGTGGAAGTCTTTGGCCTATCAAATTTTATTGCATTTATTTATGTGTGTGCGCACACACTGAGTGTGTATGTATGTGGGTGTACATGTGGAAGTCTGGGGACAATTTGCAGGAGTTGGTTCTCTCCTTCCACCCAGTGAGTCCTGGGGATCAAACTCAGGTTGTCAGGCCTGGTGGAAAGTGACTTTATGAGAGATGTACTTTAGAGATCAGTTCCTAGGGGTTTTGTTATTGTTTTGGGGTGCTTTTTTGAGGGGAGATGACTTTGAACTCAACCTCTTCCTGCCTAAGCCAAGTGCCAGGTTCTCCTCTTCACCATTTCAGGGCCTGAACTCAAATAATTAATTAGGGTTGGTGGCAAAATGTCCTTGCCCACTGATCCCTCTCACTGGCCTTGACTTAATTTTGTTGTTTTGTTTTCCAAGACAGGGTTTCTCCGGGTAGCCCTGGCTGTCCTGGAACTTGCTCTATAGACCAGGGTGGCCTTGAACTCAGAGATCTGTCTGCCTCTGCCCCCTGAGTGTTGGGATTAAAGGTGTGTGCCACCACTGTCTGGCAACTTAATTTTTGTATGTAATGTGAGGAAGGGGTTGAAATTCTTTTTTTCTATATAGACAGCCAACTCAACACTATTTGCTAAGAAACATTTGATTTCTGCACTGAATTAATTACCTTGGCACCTTACCTAAAGATCAATTAACCATGTATTGTAGTCTTTTTCTAAAATGTCTATTCTTCCCCACCCCCCCTTTTTTTTTTTTTTTTCTTCGAGACAGGGTTTGTCTGTGTAGCTTTGGAGCCTGTCCTGGAACTCGCTCTGTAGACTACCAGGCTGGCCTCAAACTCACAGAGATCTGCTGCCTGGCTCTGCCTCCCGAATGCTGGGATTAAAGGTGTTCACCACCACTGCCTGGCCTCATTATCTTTTGAAGTGCCAAGATTCTTAATTTGAATCAAATACAGTTTTTTTTTTTTTTCCAGAGTGTAGTGGTTTAAAAGAAAATGGCCCCAAATGAAGTCACACTATTAAGAGGTGTGGCTTTGTTGGAGTGGGTGTGGTTCTTGTTTGGAGGAAGTGTGTCACTGTGGAGGCGGGCTTTGAGGTCTCATATATGCTCAAGCAACACCCAGTGTCTCAGTTCATTTCCTGTTGCCTAAAAGATATAAAATCTCAGCTTCTTCTCCAGCACCATGTCTACCTGCACACACACCATGTCCCACCATGACAATCATGGACTAAACCTCTGAAATTGTAAACTACCAAATTAAATGTTTCCTTTAATAAGAGTTGCCATGGTCATGGTATCTCTTCACAGCAATAGGAACCCTAAGACACATGGTGACCTGGCTTAAGAACTCAGCCTTACTTAAGGATATGAATTTTTTTTTCCTATTTTTTTTCTTCAAAATGTTGTACGTTTGGTTCTTGCATTTAGTTCTATGATTCATTTTGAACCAGTTTGCATGTATATTTTGTATTGTTTGTTAAAAAGCACTCTCCTTTCCCTGACTGGCTGTCCTTAACTTCTATGATAAAGTACTCTCCTGGGCCTTACTTACTTTGCTTACTTACTTTTCTTGGGGCTTCCATGTATGAGTTTCGCGATTCCCCTTGGTTCTCTTCTAGCTATCATTTTCTCCCTGGTCCTTTCATGACTCTGTCTTTGCATTTCATTTTGGTCATTTGAGGAATTCTTGTTCTTAGTTCTATGTCCTCACTCAATTGTCTGCAAGGTCTCACTGTCACCCTGGGACTTCCCCTGTTGCCTTCCCTGGGTGTTTTTGTTTTCTCTTGGCCTGTTTGCTGAGTTCTAGCAGCTCACATTTCTTCCCCTGAGTCCTGCCTTCCTTCAGGGAGTGTATTTTTGCTGGCACTTTGCAAGGCCTCTTCCCAGCCAGCCTGGCTTCCTGTTGTGGGTCTCGCTTTCCTCTCCCCACAGGTGCCTTCTGCTGTCTTCCCTCCTCGGGCGCTTCTGTGGAAGCCAAGGTTGCTTTTGGCTGTCCTTGTGTGTATTTTGAGTCTGCAGATTATCTCTGTCTCCTGTTTGCTGGAAATGGACTTGTTTTCCTTCTTGTTGCCTTTGGAAGCTCTCCAAGAACGGAAGAAGAAAGTTGCCATCTCAGACCCCAGGCTCCCACCCGGAACCTCAGCAGGGATCTCTTTGTATTTATCATTATGTAGCCCATTCATTCAGTATCTGAGTCTGAAACTGGCTGTCTTCTAGCCATCCCAGAAAATTTAAAATGTTTCTTTGTAAATTGTGTTAATATTCTGATCCGCCCCCTTGGAATCCTGCCCCTTGGTGCCGTCCTGCATGTAAAAAGGAAAACTCTAAAACAAGCCAGGTATGGGGGCACATGCCTTTACTTCCAGCACCCTAGAGCAGAGGCAGGTGAATCGCTAGTTTGAGGCCAGCCTGGTCTGCATAGAGAGTTCCAGGACAGCCAGGGCTATGTAGAGAGATTCTCATCTCCAGATAAATAAACAAACAAACAAAAAAGTAAGAAAGAAACCTAGCATTATTATACACAAGAAGTATACCCAAAACATAAAGAACTGAAAAATACTAAAACAAGAGCGGAGATGGTTCAGCGTTTAAGAGGGCCTGCTGTGTGAGCAGGAGGGTTGGGATTAATAGTGTAGTTCCCACATAAGAAGCCTAAACCACATCACTAAGTCGGGGTGGGACAGGATCACTGGGACAGCTGGATCACTGAGCAAGTAAACTAGCTCCAGGGGGCTGGAGAAAGAGCTCAATAGTTAAGAGCATTGGATGTTCTTCCAGACGACCAGGCATGTGGATTCCCAGCATCCACAAGGTGGCTCACAACCATCTGTAACTTCGATTTCAGGGGACTGGATGCTCTCTTCTGGCCTCTGCAGGAATCAGACACACATGTGATATACAAACACCCATACACATATAATAAAACAATTAAAAAAGACAAGCTCCAAGTTTTAGGAGAGTCCCTGCCTCAAAAGAGCAGGAAGGGTAAGTAATCTGGCAGTCATATTGACATTCTTCTCTGAACTCCCCATACTGTGCACAACATCACACTCATACATGCATTACACAGATCATACCTGCCCCCCCATACACAACGTATTTGTGCGCATGTATCATACTCTAATCAACAAACCTGCATCTGTGCCAAATGTGCTGATTTTCCTTCTTGTCATTGTCCCCTAAAGAATACAATAAAGGAGGCTGGAGAGATGAGTCAGCGGTTAAGAGCACTGGCTGCTCTCCAGAGGACCCGGGTTCAATTCCCAGCACCCACATGGCAGCTCACAACTGTCTATAACTCCAGTTCCAGTGGCTCTGACACCTCACACAATGCACATAAAATAAAATTAATTATATAAAATTAAGAAAAGGGGCTGGAGAGATGGCTCAGAGGTTAAGAACACTGGCTACTCTTCCAGAGGTTCTGAGTTCAATTCCCAGCACCCACATGGTGGCTCACAACCATCTGTAATGAGATCTGGTTCCCTCTTCTGACCTGCAGGGATACATGCAAACAGAACACTGTATACATAATAATAAATAAATCTTTAAAAAAAAAGAATTTAAAAAAGAATACAGTATAGCAGACTGAGAGTTATTTGCGTAGACTCTGCCTTGCTTGAGGTAATACTAAATACTGTAGAGATTATGTACATATAGGGGACATGTGGGTAGATTCTATGCAAATGCTACATGTTTTATGTAAGGGAGTTGGTCATCTGTGGATTTGGTAACAGGGTGCCTCAGAACCAGTTCCTCAATAGTCCCAAGAGATGGATGATACTCTAAGTTGTGTATGCCTTCTACTGTGGAGCGCTCTTCAGCCTGTTCCAACTTCAGGCCATTCCAGTCGGAGCTGCTTCAAGCCCTCCTCACCCCTCTTAGCCTTTGTCTCCCTGTAGGGTGTTTACAACTGAAATTGCCGGGTTAGGAATGTGTGTGCTGTTTCCAAACTGTCCATTTTCTCTCCACGTTGGGAATGCTTTGAGGTCTGGCTCAGATTTCATTCTCTGGGGAGATTTGCCTGCCCTTACTCCAGGGACCCGGGCCACTGCTGGGGGACCACTTCTCAATTGCTTGCTTGGCACCCTTCAGACTTCGCCAGTAGCATGCTTCAGCACGCTGAGCTGTGCCCTGTGTCTTGGGAAAGGTTTTCTTCCCCCTCCATCTAGAGCCACAGTGGAGAGGCAGGTGTCCTCACTGTCACATTCTGGGTAATAGGCCATCTTGTATTCACCCTGGCCCCGAGAGCAGAGGTTTTGGGGTACCTGCTTTTTATTCTAGGTCTGCTGTTATCTTGTCCAAGAAACTGGGTGACTTAAAACATCAACTCTGGGGTGACAAGATGTCTCGGTGGGCAAAAAGTGATCGATCCCAGAACTTATGTGGTGAGGGGAGAGAGCTGACTCCTGAAGTTGCCCTCTGACCTCCACACACATGCTGTGGCGTGTGCACGCCTACACTCTCATATACAAATCATGCATACATGTGTAATGAAACTCAAAATAAGGCAATAGGAGGGTGGAAGGTGGAAGTGAGGGAGTCAGGATTGATGCCCTGGGAGCGTGCTGAGGGCAAACCTTGGTATTCTTCATCTAGCAGACCAATCTTTGCCTTTAGCTTCCCTCGGCTCCCTGTGGTGCTGGGTCTTCACGTGGGCACCATCTTTCTGTCTCCCAGTCGTATTAGCTTTAGGGGACATCCCACTCCACAATGAATGACTTCGTCTTGACTAATTACATCGCCAGTGACTCCATTTCCAAGTTAGATGGTATATTGAGCAGTAAGGTTAGGACCTCAGTGTATCTTTCAGGAGTCACCGGACATGGGTGTCCTTCAGACTGCCACATTGGGTAGTGCCCAGCCTTCTGTCCTACTCTGGGCCTGAACTTACCAAAGAAGAAGCACAACTCTTTCAAGATTTGAGCACTAACCTCACAGGTTCTTCTGCTGCTTAGACATGTGGGTGTTCGTGGTTTTGTTCCTTTGAGGCCGGCACAGCAGGGTATTGCAGAACAAAAGTATCCTGTAGGGGAGATGGCTCTCACTGCCCTTCCAGAGGACCTGAGTTCAGTTCCCACCACCCACATCAGCACCCACCTGGTTTTCCTACCTGTAAACCAGAGGTTTTGAAAGCCACATGACACACAGAACACATATGTCCCCAACAGAAACCAGCTGTGTTCACCCAAGTACTCATCCCGGGCTCGGGCTGGAGGGCCCACTTGGCGTGGTTAGCAGATCCTTGAGAACCAAAGTGGCCCAGGAGCAATCCTTTAGGAGGATACCGTGATTAGGACCTTCTAGGTATGGTCCCTCCGATGTCCACCCCCACCTCATGTCTCTGTGTCTCAGGGACTATCTACCATTATGTGCCCTGGTACAACACGAAGCCTGTGGCGACGGTGACCTCCCAATGGGAGGATGTCAGCTTCCGGATGAATTGCCTCAACCTCCTCCACGTCACCCGGATCACCTGGTGAGTGGGCAGGAGGGAGCTGGGGTGGATGGAGGCTTGGGAACATACACCACGGTACCAGGAAACCAGTCACACCCATGATATCGGGACCCCATATCATTGGAACTGTGCCAGATACAGCACTGGCCACTAAGGACACAAAGATGAATAAACACATACTTGTCCTCACTGGCTGACGAAGTCAGAGATGTACAGTTACGGTGCAATGCAACTAGGGTTGCCATGGAAATACAGGTGCCAAGAGACTTAGGATCAGAGAGATGGGGAGGGGAAGGGGGAGCAGTCAGGAGGTGACAGGGCAGCGGGGGTTCGAGAAATTCATAGGCAGTTTTGGGGGATGGAAGCACAAAAGGAGTAATGTGTGTAAAGTCACGGTGATGTGCCAGTTTTTTTTTTTTTTTAAGTCATGAAAGGAACTAGGGCCATAAAGGTAACATGGGAATCCGAGAGGCTGGGAAGGGTCACATCACAGAGTCTTGGGTTCTTGTCAAGCAGCATAGGTCTCAGAAGATGTTTATACATAGCATCTCTACCCCAGTCACGACTTTCTCATCTTTCAGATGGGCTCCATTGCCTGCCACCTGTTTTCTCTGCTGGTACAGGAAGTAGGAAGAAAGGGTATCCTAGCTTAGCTGGCCATGTGGCAGTCTGACACGAACACCACCAGGTTACTCTTAACCATTTCCAGGGTCTGTCAGTCCTTCAGCCTATCCCAGGAGGCTCCAGGCTGAGGCTAGTTCTCTCCCTTCCTCTCAATGGACAAAAGCCAACCTGGACACCCTCAAGTCCATACGGAATCCGAAGGATCCAGCTCTGCTCCAACAGTGGGAGAAGCTGCTGAGGGAGCTGATTGAGGACTGCCGGTAGGAGCTGGGGGTGGGCTTCGGATGAGCTAGGGGAGGCTCAAAAAGAAACTGGAAGCTCCGAGCAGCACGATGGACCCCTACCCCAAAAGAAACACTGCTCCAACTCCCCCCCCCAGCGTCAGCCTACAAAAGCTGCTTTTTCCTGCCCATGTAGAACAGCCCTGAACTCCAGTCCAGCACAGGCTTTGTTGCCCCATGTCCACACTCAGTGCCTGCAGCAGCATATGGGCAGATCTGCATCGCCTAGACCAGCCCACACTGTTCTCACCCCACATCTCTCACCATTTGCTTACCCCATCCAGAGCGCCCGTTTCAAGCTCATGGAAAGCTTCCCCCTGCCCCCACCCACCAGATTTTGGTTAGCCTCTCCATGGAAAACATCTACCCATAAGAGGTCTTTGGGAACCAACCTAGCACACTGCAGGGCTTCAAGGATGGAAGAGGCTGGGTGAGAGAGCCTGCATTGACCCACAGCAAGCCAGCTTCCTAGGGAGAGCTGGGCAGGTCTCTCCATGTCAGGCCAGCCATGGGTAGGGTCGAGTCTCCAGGCTAGAAAGGGAACACTGGCTGCAGTGGACCAGAATAGACACACCCTTCCTATTAACTTGTCCCGGCCACAGGCGCCCTCTGCCTTGTATGACTGCTCAGCCCAAAGCTAACACTTGGACAAGAATAAATGGCAGCTTCGCAACCATCTTCTACGCCAACTAGCGCAGAGGGCCTCGGAAGCCAAGCCAAGGAAGATGGTGGTCACGGCAGAGACTGCTGCGTCGTCTCAATGCTGTGATCCCCGAGGTGGGCACTGGACACACTGGCTGGCCAGTGAGGCTGCGCTGGCCAGATGATCCTGATGCTCTCCCACCTTGGCAGCCCCAGGAGAGCCTGCCTGATGTGATGATCTGGCTGACGTCTAAGCAGCAGCGAGTGGCCTATTGCTCGGGTGCCTGCCATACTGTCCTGTTCTCCCCAGCAGACCCCTGAGCTCTGGCAAGTTCTGTGGGAAGATTCAGAACCTCTTCTTACAGGTGGGGAAGGAGGAGCGTCTTTTGGGAGAGATGGGGTTCCCAAATTCCCAGAGAGAACCCCTGGGGTTGTGTGAAAGTTCCCATGGGACCTCCCTGAAGGCATGGCCCATGTGCTACTTCCCTGCCTGCATTAAGTAGAACAGAGCTCAAAGTCCCCAGAGGAAGGCAGGGTCCTGCACTTCTCAGCATGTGAGCCATGGTAAATGCTCCTCAAAGCCTCCACATCCTCCATCATCCCATGCCTCCCATGTGGTCTAAACACCCTTGTCATCTCTCCTGTGAACCACAATTGGATAACTTCCAGAAATTCAGTGACTGTAGGATTTGGTACCAGCTCCTCAGATCAGAAGTAAGCTATCCCATTAGACTGACTAAACCGCCAATGATGGCCTTCTCTCTTGGAGAGAAGAGGGTCCTCATAGCCCCTTCATGGCTCCCATCGCCACCAGGGAAGATGCAGCTTCCCTGGCCTGCCCTAGCACTGCGTCAACCCTGTCAACAGATAGGCCACCCGGGGCCTCCCCATCCCAAATACGCCACACCCTGCCCTTCCACCATCATGCAAAGCCCTTCTTCCCGTCTTTGTCCAGTGCCTGACTGCATCCCGGCCTTCCGTGTGTCACTCACTCCCGTGCTTGGTGACGCCCTCACGTGGGGTATGAGGACTGAGGTGCTTAGCAAAGTGCTGGTGCCCAGTGATCAGGCAGCAGCCGTGATTCGTTAGCTAGTATCCCCCAAACCACCGTTCTCCCCTTCCCTCCCAGGCAGCCTCGCCCGCCTTCTGCTCGCTCCGCTCCTCTTTTCTATTTCCTTGTCACCCTCTGGGAAAGCGGGGCAGAACTCGGTCACTTCTCAGCGCTGGTGATCAGCCCGGAGCTTTATACCCTTGTAGACTCTCTGACTCCAGCACACAGTTTGATGTGAGGGCCCTGCTCACACAGACAAAAGGGGTGGATGTGACCCATTCTGGCAATGCGTGCCCCCCCTCCCCCTCTCCCTCACCTATACCCCGCCCGCCCCCCCCCCCCGGAGTGGTACACCCATGGGACTGATCTGCCTCTGGCTCAGTACCCAGAAGGTGAAGGAGAGAACACGCTCCCAGCTCACCTCCGGGTCTGCATGTGGCTTGGCAATGTCGTACACAGCAAGAATCTGAAGCTGCTCCAACAAGGCAACATGGTGGTGTACGCGGAGACGGTGAGTGGGCGGCGGCACGCACGCACGCACGCACGCAGGCATGTACACACAGCATTTGGAGGGTGCGGTGGGTCAACCAGGTCAGGGCCAAGCCAGGGAAGTCAGTCATATATAGTTCAGGAAGAGAAAGTGAAGAGACAATTGTTCAGACCCAGAGGCAGAGGAGGACACTGACCACATCTGACAACTCTGAGAGACAGCAGCAATGAAAGCCATTGAGGACGGTGCTAGCCTAGCATCCCTGCTCACGAGCCACAGGCCGGTGCTAACAAAATGGGGTCTGAGTGGCCCTCTGGTCCCTGGTCACACTGTTCCTGGTGGCAGTTTATTGAGAGCTTTCTCCAAGCTTTGCTCAAGGCATGTGAATAGATCAGGGCTCCAAACTGCAAAACTTCTCATTGTTACCAACAGGCAGCTTGGGACCCCTGCAGACCCTTTCCAGACCTTTGGGCCAGACTGGAGGTCATGGGAGGTGGGGAAAGGTCAGGGAGTGTGGAAGGAGCGGGAGATGAGACTTCCGCCCACACCTGGGATGCAGGAGAACAGCTGGGCAGACGGCTCTGCAGAGGGCAAGGGCTGACCTTTGCTCTGTGCAGTGGGCTGGCCCAGGAAAATAGTTCTGCCAGCAGAAGGGAAGTAAGGTTTGAGTGTCGGGCTATTGTGTGACCCTTTCTGGGAGATGTGAGCAAATGTCTGCCCACTTCAGATAGATGGCCCATGACAGAGCAAAGAAACAGTTCCATCCAGCTTGGGGAACCAGTGAGTTTAACTGGGGTTACTTACAGAAGCATGTGCAATGTATGGATGTCTACCCCACTGGAGAAGTCTCCCTCCCAGCAATTTAACTGCTTATATATTGGGGGAGGGAGCCATGAGCCCTGTAAGCTGCTCATTACTCTAAAGGAGGAACAGGTGGCCACATCTTGCAAAGGCTCCTATGGGTAGTCACACTGACCTGATTTCAGGACAGCCGCAATGGCTGTGTCAAGTCTGGAAGACAGAATTCCACAACATAGGCCTTTTATGTTACAGAATTGTAACTTTTGTAGTTGGTTGACACGTGGGTGTAATCTCAGCATTTGGGAGGCTTAAGCAGGAGAAGTACGGAGAATTCAAGGCTGACCTCGGCTCCATAAAGAGTACCAGGCTAGTCAGAGCTATTTCAAAACAAAAAAATGCATTTATAACTTTTTTTTTGTTGTTGTTGTTGTTGTTGTTTGTTTTTCAAGTCAGGGTTTCTCCATGTAGTTTTGGTCCCTGTCCTGGATCTCACTCTGTAGACCAGGCTGGCCTCGAACTCACAGAGATTAGCCTGGCTCTGCCTCCTGAACATTGGATTAAAGCCATGTACCACTGCCACCTGGCCATTATGTTTTAAGTTGCATGTGTTGATAACATACCATAATACAGTCAGCTCCCCATTCAACGGTATCTCCATTCATGTACTGAGCCAACTGTGGCTTGGAAATGCAGTTAAGTTCGTGATGGCTACACCAAACATGTACATACCTTTTCCTTGTCACTCTGACCTCAGCAATACACTAGCAGAATGTTGACATGGCATTGACATTGTATTAGGTTTTATGTCATCTAGAGATGATTTAATATGTTGTACAGATGCTAGGCCGTTTTACAATGTAAGGGGCTAGAGAGTGGATTGTGGTACCCAGGGACATTCTGGAACCAATCCCCTGAGGTTAGTCAAGGGACAGCTGTGTCTAACCAGCCTGCATGCAACAGAGAAGGGATAGAGGGACTGATAGGAGAAATAAGACATGAAGTAGCACAGAGGGTACAGGTGTAGCAAGACTGGATTTCTCAGGTCTGCAGTGACTAGGGAGTAGGCAGGTCACATCAAGATACCCTGGCATCACCCCACTCTTCGGCCAGCTGTGCAATGCCAGGCAGTGTTGACTGCCGAGCCTCTGTCTCTTAGGTACAGTTGGGACGTGGCCCTGTCTTGCTTGGCTACTACATTTCTAAAGGTTGGGGAACAGGAGTCTCAGTACCCCCAGGACCAGGTGGTTGGTGGAGGAGGTCTGGGCACTGACTGGGACTCCCCTCCCCCAGTATGAAAATCAGGCCAAGTACAAAGACCAGTGGGGAGAACAAGGACTGTACCACTGCCCCACCTTCTCAGATGTCATGGGACGCAAGGCCGTCCCCAAGTCAGATTTCAAGGCTCCGTGGCATTGGCAGGGCGACTGGATTGTGGAGCCTCAGAGGAGGTAAGGAAGATAGGATGTCCTACGGGGTGGCTCCCCTCACCTGGGAACGTTAATGGGAACTTAAAGATGGGGGTTCCAAAGCCAGGGAGCTGGTTCCGATGAGTGGGAATACACAAGACCAACAGCCCTGGTCAACAGCTGTCTGCATGCCAGGCTCTGCCTAGCTGAAGGGAGGTGGGGTGTCACATGGGGGTGCTCGGCCGGCAGAGGATGACCCGTGGAGTTCAGACAGCTCTGAGAACTTGGGGTCTCACCGCTGCCCAGACTCCTCCTGGACACAGACATCAACAAGAGCCAGGTGCTGGAAGAGGTGTATGAGAACCAGGGCCGCAAAGCCACAGGCGCAGGGTGCCTGCAGCCCTCCCCAACACAGACGTGGTAAGTGTCTCCATCCTGCCGCAGGTACGGGGCGCGGGGGAGAGGCAAGGACCAGATGGGGGGGAAGGACTCAGAAGTTGGGGTGTCCCCAGTAAGTGCTATGTCTGAACTCTGCTCCATACATGCTTGGGAACCCAGATAAGTATTCAGCCCTGAGGTTCTTCACCGTGGGGTTATACCCGAGGATAGCAAACTGCAGACCTTAAATTGGATGTCAGAAAGAGTTAAGACACTGTGTAGCCTGTAGTCCAGCTGCTTTGGAGACAGGGCAGAAGGATCATTTGAACACAGGAGTTAGAATCTAAACCTGAGTCCTATCCCCAGTTCTCACATAAAAAGCCACACACGGTGCTATGTCCTTACAGTCCCAGGGGCAGAGAAACAAGTAGGCTGGTTTGTTTGTTTGTTTGTTTGTTTGTTTGTTTGTTTTTTTGGCTCTTTTGGGGGCCCGCCACCCAGCTCCCAAATAAATCACACACGGAGGCTCAGTCTTAATTATGAACACCCGGCCTTAGCTGGCTGTTTGCCAGCTTCCTTAACTTATTCCATCTACCTTTTGTCTCTGGGCTCGTCCCGTTCTCTTACTTCTGTATCTCACTCCTACTCTGTGGCTTGCTGTGTGTGTAGCTGGGTGGCTGGCCCCTGGAGTCCACCTCCTTCTCTGGCTCCTAGATCCTTTTTCTCTTCCCTCCTCCCAGATTTCTCCCTCTATATCATCTCTGCCTGCCAGCCCCGCCTATTTCTCTCTCCTGCCTGCTGTTGGCCATTCAGTTCTTTATTAGGCGTTTTAGACAAGCACAGTAGCACAGCTTCACAGAGTTAAACAAATGCAATGTAACAAAAGTAACACACCTTACAATACTACACTACAGTAGGCCCCGCCTCTAGAGCTTACTGGTCAGACGCCTAACTTAACAGGTAATCCCCAGATCTCAGTAAGAGATGCTGTCTCAAAAACTAAGACCAATGGCTCTGAGGTCAGTCTCTCCCTCACACTAGTTCTGGGGATCGATTCACTTTGGCCCACCCGGAACATCTGTCACCCCAGAGTGACTGTTTCAATAACCCGTTTCTGGCAAACAGTAACAGCAGACCTAGAACTAAAACAGTACCCCAAAAAACCTCTCTGCGGCCAGGGAGGGTGAATACAAAGAGGCCATTACCCAGAATGTACTTGAGGACACCTGCCTCTCCCTGTGCTCTGAGATGGAAGGAGGAGGGGGAAAAAACCTTTCCCAAGAACGGGCACATTCATTTCTGCTGACAGCATGCTACTGGCGATGTCTGAAGAAGGTGCAAGAAGCATTTAGAATGGTCCCCCAGCAGTGCCCCGGGTCCTGGAGTAAGGGCAGGCATCCTCCCCAGAGAATGAAATCTGAGCACAGAGCTCAAAGCACCACACGATGTGAGGAAACATGGAGTTGAACAGCAACAATTCCAACCCGCAATTTCAGTTTGTAACACCCCACAGGGAGCAAGGCTAAAGAGGGCTTCGAGGGGCTGAAGCAAGCTCCGACTGGAATGCCTGAAGTCGTGAACAGGCTGAGAGCGCTCCACCCAGTAGAAGGCATAACAACTAGAGTCATCCATCCTCTGGACTCTATTGAGGAACTGTTTGAGACACCTTTACCAAATCACAATGCCAACTCCCTTACATAAAATGTGTAGCATTCATTAAATCTACCCACGTCCCTATATGTACTAATCGTCGTATAGTAGTATTTACCCCACGAAGGCGAGTCTTACGCAAAAACTCACGTTCTATATCTGTTCTTTTTTTTAATTTCTTTTTTTATAAAGATTTATTATTTTATGCGTAACAGGTCGTTTGATGTATCCCTGCAGTCAGAAGAGGAAAGGGATCTCCATTACAGATGGTTGGTGAGCCATGTGAGCTGCTGGAATTGATCGACTCGGAGATATAGGCGCCAGTTTCTTAACCTCTACCAATCTTCCACGCCCCCTTTTCTTATTCTTAATAATAATTTTATTTTATGCATTTGTGTGAGTATGTCAGAGCACTGGAACTGGGAGTATAGAAGTTGTGAGTGCTTGGTTGCTGGGAAATTGAACCCGGGTCCCTGGAAAGCAGCCATGCTTAACCGCTACTCATCTCTCCACCTCCTTTTGATTCTTAGGACAATGACACAGAGGGAAAAATTCAGCACATTGCACAGATGCAGGTTTTAATTAAATATGATACATGCGCACAATAGTCTGGTTGGGCGCAGGTATATCTGCTGTAGCATGTTGATGTTTGCACTATGGGAGTTCAGAAGAATCAATATTCATACTGCCAGATTATTACCTTCCTGCTCTTTTGAGCGGGACTCCTTAAAACTTGGAGCTTTGTCTTTAATGTATATATGTGTAGATGTCTGTATATCACATGTGTCTGATTCCTGCAGGGCCAGTAAGAAGCATCCAGTCCCGAATCGACATAGTTACAGAGGGTTAGCACCTTGTGGATGCTGAATCCAATGCCTGGTCGTCTGAAGAACATCCAATGTCTCCTAACTATTGACTCTTGTTCTCCGCCCCCTGGAGCTAGTTTAGCTTGGTCAGATGATCCAGCCTCCAGTGATCCTCCTGTCCCCACCCCGAATTAGTGATGTGTTATAGTCTTTCTATATGGGGGAATACATAGATCCCACCTCTGCCACACAGCAGCAGCAGGCGCCTCTTAAACGCTGAAACCCCATCTCCGCTCTTGTTTTAGTATTTTTTCATTTTTTTGTTAATGTTTTGGTATACTCCTTGTTTGTTAATATCTAGTGTTCTTTCTTTACTTTTTGTTGTTTGTTATATATCTGGAGATGAGAATCTCATCTACATAGCTGGCCTGTCCTGAACTCTTACTGCAGACCAGGCTGGCCTCAAACTAAGATTCACCTGCTCTGCTCTAGGCGGTGTGGAACGTAAAGCGCATGCCCATACCTGGAGCTTTGTTTTAAGTTTCCCTTTTACATGCAAGGCGGGCACAAGGGCAGATCCAAGGCGGAAATCAAGAATATAACACAAATTTTACAAAGAGAAACAATTTAATATTTTCTTGGGATGCTAGAAGACAAGCCAGTTTCAACTCAGATACCGATTGAATGGGCTAAACATATATAAATACAAAGAAGATCCCTGCTGAGTTCGGTTGGGAAGCCTGGTGTCTGAGGAATGCAACCTTTCTCTCTTCGTTTGGAGAGCTTTAGCTGTCCAAAAAGGCCAAACCCATGAAGCAATGAAGACTGAGGCACTCCCAACATATCACACAATCAAGCGATCGAGTGTACACAACACAACTACCACACACACACACACGCAACCACGTGTCGCTGACAAACCAATCTAGTCTTCTGCTATCACTCTATTGGACATATTTAGAAAATATTCTGTACGTAAGAAAACACCGCCCAACCAGCCACTTTTGATGAAATTTTGTTTCCATTTTATAATGGAGTTAGCTAGAGCTGCTGGCCACTGACCTAGAAACCATGCAAAGGACCAATGAACCGCCTCCACAATACAAGAGCAGAAGCCGTCACCTTCTATAAGTGAGCCAGGGTCTTCCCACAAGGCAGCAGAAGTAGTAAGAATTTTCTGGCCTGAGGTGGCTGAAGTTCAAAGACAGGAGCATATGTGTGAAAACAAGCAAAGCAAGCTTCGTCTACCTCACATGACCCTCCCTCACCCTTAACATCCATAACAGAATGGACAGCCCGTGGAAAGCTCTGGAGAATGTGAAGTGTCCCCAAGGATGGCCACTTTAAGAACAACTGGATTGTGAGCTCAACCATGCAGTGGACAGTGAAGGTCAGTCTCTGGTCAAGTCTGGAGGCTGAGGACCCTGAAGCATCTCGAATCTTGGTTGGTTCTTTAGCTAGAGCCTGTGAGTGGCCAAGCTCCTAAGGCAGGGATGTTGTCTAAATTCCTGGGGATTCCCACCCGCTTAGGGAATAGGTCTCAGACACTGCCGGTGAACATGATTGGTTGTTTGAGCTTCGGTTCAACCAAAGTGGCTTCCAGGGAAGGAGCGGTGGATTGAAGTCTTGAGGCCTGGGCTCAGACGCAAGCAATTGCTGCACTTTGGTCCCATGGTAGTCCAATGTAGCACAATTACAAAAGCATATCTTCCGGGACATGGACCCCTCGAGGCCCCCAGGACCTGTCCCTCTAGGGCCCTTCTCCCAGACATGTCCAAGCACCCCCAAGTCTGCAGGTACACGTGGACCCAGGGGGCCATGGTGCCGCCCCTGCAGGCTGGGAATATGGAGTAGGAATCCCCACCCTCCGGCCTCCCCAGATCTGGAACTCGGTCGAAAAAGACTTACCATTCACACCGCCGGCGACGCTGGGTGCGCGTCCGCTTCCGGAACCCCAGGGAGCAGGGCCAGGAGCTGAGCCAGGAGATGGAGACCCTCTCCTTCCTGCAGATGGTGAGACATCTGAAACAACAGCCCTGCTGGGGACACAGGCAGGGGTCACTTGCGACGCGCAGGGACAGGAGCACCACCCTGATTCTTCCCTGCAGCAGGACCTCTCTGCAGCGACTGGAGAACTGGGAGGGCTGGAGGGTACTCGGCAACTTTGACTCCAAGTTCACCTGGACCCACAGCCCACGAGCCGGTTCCCGTCGCCGCTGTGGGCACCGCGGCTGTGCCCAAGAAGGAGAAGAAGGGTGTAGCTTCCATATTCCTCCTGAGGGATCCTTGGTAAGGCCTCCATGGACTGAGTGACGCTTGTTTATTACCTCTACCTCCCAGAGGCTCAGGAACACACATCCCTGACCCCTGCTAGCTGGGCCCCAACTCATCAAGTTTGGCAGCTGGCATCTGTAGAGGGGTGCAGGGGGCTAGGGTCTGGAGAGAGGAGTCAGAAATACTGAGAACCTTAAGGCGGCCTTTCTGGGCACAGGCAGTGGAGTTGAGAGCCAGCCTAAGAAGACAGAATAAAACATGGTCACTGCAACATTGGAAGGACTCCTGGAAAACACACCCCGAGAACCCCCGGACCCCCACCATGCCTATTCATCTACTGCATCTTCAACAGTGAGCCCTGGCCTGGGAGTCTGCCTGAGGACAGGGAGGAGGGAGGAGCCTATTGAAGAGCTGGGGCCAGGTAACCAATGAGATCTCTTTACCCAGAGCCTCACTACTACCAGCTCTTCTGCATATATCTACCGGGCCCGGAATCTGATGTACAACCAGATCCTGACCTTTCAGGGTAGGAATGCCCCTTGTCCTTCAGCCCTGTCTCCTATCCCCCAAGGCCTGGCAACACATCCACGTATATCTGATGATAAATGTCTGACGTTCAGATCCCGCCCCCAAGCAGCTTGTCCTCGTTAGATGACTAGTGCTGTGATGAAAACACCGTGACCAAAAGCAGCTGGGAAGGGAAGGCTTTGTTTCTCTCACACTTCCATATAACAGTTCATCACGAAAGCAGCGAGGACAGAAGCTCACACAGGGCAGGAACCTGGGGGCAGGAACCTGGAGACAGAGCTGAGGCAGAGACCTTGGAGGGTGCCGCCTTACTGGCTTGCTCCCTGGCTTGCTCAGCCTGCTTTCTTATGGAACCCAGGACCACCAGCTCAGTGGTGACTCCACCACAATCACCTTCCCACATCAATCACATCAAAGAAAACGCCCTATAAGCCTGCCTACAAACTGGTCTTATGAAGGCAGTTTCTCAGCTTTCTCCTCTACAATGACTCTAGCTTGTGTCAAGTTGACTTAAAACTAGCCAGCACAAAGCTTACGACTGTAATTTAGGGAGAAAGACCACCAAACAAAGACTACAAAGTCCAGGGTGCTCTTGAGATGTGACCCCAATGCTGTGAAATTTGGAGGGGGGTTGAGGCACTCAGTCACTTACCTGGAGCAATAGTAGGCCTAGAAGAGGGAGAAGTTTGCATGGCAGAGGACTGGAAGAGAGGGTGGGACATGAAAGAGAGTGGCTCAAATGGGCTGGAGAGGGTGGCTTAGTGGTTAAGAGCCCTGGCTGCTCTTCCAGAGGACCCAGGTTCAATTCTCAGCACCCACACGGCAGCTCACAACTGTCTATAATTCTGTTCCAGGGGATCCAACACTCTCACACAGACATATATGTAGGCAAAGCACAAATTCATACAATATAAAAAGAAATGGAGGAGAAAGGGAGAGAGAGACAGAGAGAGAGAAGAGAGAGAGAGATAGAGCAGGATGATATGCTGGGACCATGTCATTTGAGGCTTGTAGAAGAGAGACAGGGAAGATGTATGAGGAAGACCCACAGGATTTCATTCAGGAGGTGAGCTGATACTCCCACCCTGTTCTGTTAATGGCACTGTGATAGAAGATAAGCAATGGGTGGCAGGGCTTCTGGATTTCTGGATGAACTCTGTGTCCCCTGAGCATCCCCAACCATATTAAAGGACACTCAGTGCTGCTTTGGATGATCAATAATGGGAAGCCTGGGTGGTGTGGCGGCAGTGCACACTTTTAATCCCAGCACTCAGGAGCAGAGGCAGGCGGATCTCTGTGAGTTCGAGGTCAGCCTGGGCTACAGAATGAGTTTCAGGAAAGGCGCCAAAGCTACACAAGAAACCCTGTCTTGAAAAACCAAATAATAATAATAAATATAATAATAAAATAATAATATAATAGGAAGCCTTATCCCCTAGGACTCCTTCACAAGAACCTCTTTCCTTCATCCCTGAGAATGCCAAGCTGAACCACAGCGGGCATGGCATTCACATGGATGGAAGCTAAGGTTCCCCAGGCCTGTCGGGTAGGCAGTTCATCTGCAGCTCCTGCTGAAGCTGCATTCTCGAAGGGCTGGCAGTAGCAGTGGCGGCCCATCCGAGTCTTCCTCAGTCTAATGGCTGCCACTGGCGAGAGGACACCCTCACTTAGCAGTTTGGAGCGGTGACGCCCGGCCCTCCCCCCCTGCTTTAGAGCCCTTCATTCGAGTCTTCTTGAACTACAGCCTGTGTACCCAGACACTACGAAGCTCCGCAGCTCTCGACGTGGTCCCAGACGCTCATCTTCCAGCACCTTCTGCTGTTTGAGAACCCCAAGGATACCAGAGAGAACCCCCCACTTGTGGTGCTGGAACTGTGGCAACATGACTCAAGGGTACAGCAGGCCGTGCTTGAGGGAGGAAGATGCCCCGTTCAGGTAGAGTGTATTTTAGAACAAGATGTTGAGGGGTTCACTGAGGCTGCTGTGGAGAGTCATGTGATGGGTTAACTGAAACCCCCTTTCTTCCTCAGAAGCCCGTGCTGGAAACCTGGTTGGGCCTCCACATTCTCTGAACGCCCTTCTCCTCTAGGGAAACAAAATCTTATGGGGAAGGAGCATGTGGCCCCCGGTGTTTTGCTGGACCTCCAAGGCTGGGCCTTGACCCCCCTGAGGTGGCATCCCCTTGTGAGAGAGTTGGGAGAGGAAGAGGGGGAGATCTTGGCATCCTGTGAGCTGATCCTCGAGACTGAGGTACAGATGGAAGAGCAGGGCTCGTGTCCCTCCACCTCCAGCTTTCCACACACACACCAGGGCCCTCCCCTTCCCCTCAGGAAAAGTCTGAGGCTCAGGGCCACACACTGGGTTCAATGCTGTCAGCCTGGCAGTCTCCCCTTTAACTCCCTTCTAGCTTAACCCGTCAATTCTGGGACTTTTTAGCTGAGCCCTCTATGGGACATTCTGGGGATAGCAGCATCAGGACCAGCCTCCAGGGCTTCACACTCCGTTTTCCCTCCTCTGCCCTCCAGAAGCTGAAGACACAACCTCTGCCAATCCTGAGTGTCCCCTGTAAGAATGGGATCTACACACTGCCCAAGAACATCCAGCCCGAAGTGAAAATGATGGCCATTGAGGTGTGTGCAGACAGGGAGGGGGACCGGGGGGGGGGAGCCTTTTCCCAGAGCAGCCTGGGGCACCCTGGAAGCTCTTCGAGGGACTTTTTCTGACAACCTGCCCAAAGTTTGAACCCTAATAACACATTTTCAGAGGCAGAGAGAAAGGGAAATGGGAGCAGAGGCTTGGACAAGATGGCAGGCAGGCAGGAGCAGTAGCTGTGGACTAACCTTGTGTTGGTCCCTGTGCATCAGGAGTTGGCTTTCCAAGGAGGAATCAAGGCTCAGAGAAAATACATTGCAAGCACAGTGACCAGAGACCGACAGAGCCACGGTGGTTCGGCCCATCCCTACTTGAGGCCACACGGAGGTCCCCACATTGGTTATTCTATTGCGTTACAATTTGCCGAGAAAGGACAATTAAGTAGTTCAGGAACTGGGGACTCCTGAAAGCCAGCTAATGGGGTTGGTCCCCACGCAGCCCCCAAGGAGGCTCTCATGAAGGGTATGGACATTCCTGAGGTGCCCCATTGTCAGCTGAGAGAGAAATCACAGGGTGCCGGCTCACTGGTTGGTCATGGAGCTACCTAGGACAATAAGCCGAAAGGCAGAGAGACTCCGCAAAATCTAGGCACCGTCTGCTTCTGTGGGCTCCAGAGGCAGCCAGCCTCGGGAGCTCAGTGTCTGGGGACTGTCTGGAGCCAGCAGTAAGCAGGTGTACCACTTAATCTGCTTGGAGGGCAGTGGAGGCAGATCGGCTGGTGGTTAGATGACGCCTTCTTCATGGAGACAGTGGACAGCAGGTCCTAAGCAGCAGCCTGTCCCCTCCTCCCAGGCAGGAGACGCTCGCTCTGGTACTGCCACATTCCTAACCCTGGCCTGCTTCAGGCTGTCACTTCCAGGCCAGTTCGTCCCTGGCCTGATTAAGAAGTTCTGTCTGCCCTTGCTCTGCTTTCTCCTGGTTCTGACAGATTATGGCTTGGGGCCTTCGAAACATGAAGGCGCATCACCCCAGCTCCTGGTGGAATGTGGGGAGGAGTCCTGGACAGAGCCCATCAGCACATCCAGGAGAATCCCAACTTCCCTAAGTCCAACTTCTTCCTCACGGTGGTAAGAGGTCCTGGGAAGGGGACTGGACAACGGACAGTCTGCTTCTCTTGAGGACCTCACATTCCCCCTCTCTTTGGGCTGTAGTTCATGCCTCTGGGGGAGACCCAATGCATTGCCCCTGGTGGTGAAGTGGTGGACAACCAGGTCTATGGCCAGCAGATTGTGGTGGCAAGCTACATTGACTTCCTCCAGCCCTATTTCTGTGACCCCTGGGCTCTGAACTACACACCTGTAAAGCTGCCAGGTGTGATCCTTCCTCCTAGCCCCCTCTTGCTCCCTACAGGAAGCCCTCACTGGGAGTAGGGTGGGACCCTGGCTCCCTTGTGGGGTTGGCGCCCCTCTTCCTTGGCTTCTCCCTTCCTGAGGCTCATGACTGTGTTCTCTCCACAGCCCTGTGAAGAAGCCCAATACTGTGAGTAAGGTCCCAGGCTACCTTCTCCCATACCATTTACATGAACGACTCTGCCCCTGTAGAGGATGTCTATTAAACCAAACCTATGAGGAGGCTTAACTGTACAGTAGAAGGCTAAGGGTCGTCCTCAGTCAAGTCTGCATGTGAGAATCGCTTGAGTGTCACAGGGAGGTTAGAGGGGAGTTCTGAGTCAGGGTTTCATGTATCTGAGGCTGGTCTTGAACTTGCTATGTAATAGAGGATAACCTTCAACTCCCCATCTTCTTGTTTCCTCCTCCCACGTGTTTGGATTACAGGCATTCACCAGCCCACTCAAGCTTTTATTATTATTTATTTATTCATTTGTGTAAGGATATATGTGGTATGTGTATATTTGTGTTTATGTATGTGTGTATATGTATACTTGTATGGACACCAGACATAGCTCCATCTTGCCTTTTCTTCTTCTTTTTTTTTGGGGGGGGGTGGTTTTCGAGACAGGGTTTTCTCTGTGTAGCTTTGCGCCTTTCCTGGAACTCACTTGGTAGCCCAGGCTGGCCTCGTCCATCTTGCCTTTTGAGACAGGGTTTCTTGCTGGCCTAGAAGTTGCTAACTAGGTAAGGCTAGCCAGCCAGCTCCAGGGATTCCTCTGTTTCCACCTCCCCAGTGCTGGGGAGCAAACACACACCACTGCTGGGCCTTTTTACATAGGTTCCAGGGGTTGGGGATTTAGCTCAGTGGTAGAGCGCTTGCCTAGCAAGCACAAGGCTCTGGGTTCGGTCCTCAGCTCTGAAAACTAACAAACAATAAATACATAGGTCCCAGAGCTCAAGTTTCTCACACGTGCAAGACTGTGATGGTTATCACTGACTGTCCACTGGACAAGATCTAAACTCACGCAGGAGACAAGCCTCCAGGCATGTCTGTGAGGGGTTATCTAGATGAGGGTAACTGAAGCGGCATCATCCCATGGGTTGGGGTCCTACACTAAATAAAAAGGAGAAAGCAAGCTGAACATTGGCATTCATCACTGTTTCCCAAATCCATGCATACTGCGACCAGCTGCCTCAGACATCTGCCCCATCTTTTCCTTACCACGACTTCTTGAAATGTGAGCCAGAATTATTCCTTCTTCCCCAAAGTTGCTTCTTGTCCAGGTATTTAATCATAGCAACTAGAAAACGAACACACAAGGCAAGCATTATACAGACTAAGACTCCCTTACCTGAGACTCTGGCCACTGAGGGATCCCATGAGAGTTGCCAGTCCTTAAGATTTTTGTTCCAAGTCCCTCTGTGTCTAATGTGCTCCACAGTTACAGCACTTGGGCAACAGCATCACATTTTAATGCAGCTCTTAAATACCTTCATCAAAAGCAGATAGATGCTGCCCGGGCATAATGGTACATGCTTGTCATCCCAGCACTCAGAAAGAGGGACAGGAAGACTGAAGGTCTGAGACAGCCTGAGCTACATAAGCAAGACACTGTCTCAAAAACCAAGGGCTAGGGATGTACCTCAGTGATAGACTATCTGTTTGCATGCATAGACCCCGAGCCGAGTTCCCTACCTAGCACAAGATATAGGAAGGAGGGAAGGTTGATTTTGCTGGGTGGGGCATAGTGGTTAGGCCTGTAATCCCAGCACTTGAGAGGCTGAGGCAGGAGGATCACAGCCTAGGTACGTGGTAAGACTCTGGGGCACTGGGGGTGGGGGTGAGATTCTGCCTCCATGGGTTCAGATAGTGTGAGGTTCTGCATTTCTGAGCATGTTTGAGTCCTGACTATACGGATGGGCAATGAACACTAAGAAGCATGACCCCCCCCATCTGAACTAAAAGGCCTATGTGAAGTCAAGGGGACACGAGAGCCGTGAGCACCGCCCCCCCCCACCTCAGCCGCTTTCCCCATTCTTCTCCTGTAACCTTCTCACTTTTCAGTTCCTAGGGCCCTCTACAAGAAGTTGTGGTTGGAGTCCAGCAAAGATGAGGTAAAGTGACCTCAGACCAGGGAACAAAGGACAATCCCAGTTGGGTGGGGGGCGGGGGGGGGGGACGACACTCTGGGCCCGCCTGAGAGCCAACAAGAACCCCTCTGTCAGGATGACTATGAGCATGATGTGGACTGGTGGAGTAAGCTATTCTGGGCCACAGGTGATGCTGACAGTTCCGTGCCCTACAAGTACAAAAGCTACCACACCCTGAAGGTGAGGGTCCGGTAATCCCTGGGAAAGGGTGGACCAGAACCTCCCCTGGGGGGCTAGAGGCTTGGCCCGGGTTTGTCAGGGTACCGCCAAGTGGCAGAACTGTTGGTTTGGTTTTGCCTTGATTGAGATAAAGTCCTGTGTAGCCCAAGCAGGTCTGCAACTTGCTGTGTAGGTATAGATGACCTTGAACTCCTGAACCTCCTGCCCTCCACCTCCTGAGTGCTAGAATTGCAAGCATGCACCACCGCATTCAGCTTAAGGTAGTGCAGGGATCCTGTAAGACAAGCACTCTCTCACCTAGGGAGGGAGGAGGGACTTCCTACATTGTCCCCTGAGAGTACCAGAAACCTTTCCACCAGCTGCTCCATCTGAAGCAGACACTGAGGTTACTGACGGGCCAAACATGTTGGAAGAGGCTTGGCAGCCGGGAGTTCCTTCACCTCTTGATTTCCAGTGGTCCCCACCAGCCCAGGTCCTGCATGTGCCCCCTACAGGTGTATGACTGTGAGCTGGAGGCCGTTCTGGCCTTCCAGGGCCTGCAAGACTTCTGCCAGACTTCAAACTTTACCAGGAGAAGCCCAAGGTGGACAGCCCTGTGGTAGGGGAATTCAAGGTGTGTCTATGCCAGCTGGGCTACCTGTCTCTCTACAGCCTACCTGTCCCCGAAGTTTCTAAAAAAAGCCCTGAGGAAGATGAGCCGGGGCCTGAGAAATTGCCCCAGAAGTACAGCGACACAGATCAGTCTATGCAGGCAGGGACCGAGCGAGGCAAGACCTTCAGATTCCCAGCTCTAGCTCAAGCTGGTCGTCTGCAGAAGCCAGCCTCACATTCAGACCTGAAGGGATGGGTGTGTAGTCAGAGTTGACGTTAGCAGTCTGGAACACCAAGTAGCTTCAAGTGCTTTTGCCCAATGACCCTTTAAACGAGGCCCCTGCCTCAAGACCCCTGCTGCTCAGCCTCAGCCTAACACTCTCCCTGCTGTACTGGGGCCAGGGGGTGGTGGTGGTGGTGGTGGTGGTGGTGGTGGTGGTGGTGAGGGCAGGCAGCTTTACAACGTTAGGCTGAGCACTGTCAGATTGGGCTGCCCATGTCTTCTCAACCCCCAGGGCCTCTTCCGCATCTACCCCTTTCCCGAGGACCCAGAGGCCCCCAAGCCCCCACGTCAGTTCTCGTCTTGGCCTGAGACTGAGGACTTCCCTCAGCCATGCATGGTGCGGGTATACCTGATACGAGCCATCAACCTGCAGCCACAGGACTACAATGGCCTGGTAAGGAAGTAGCCCCACCTGTCACCAGTGCCCCCCACGCCACGCCTAAATGACAGCATGCCGTTGTGCTTCAGGCTGTTTCTACCCCCGTAGCCACCCCCTACAGGCACCACACAGTGCACACCTGCTCCGCTCATCCTCCCTGACCAGCGTAACTGCCTCCCCTCTCCTTTCTTCCCTCTGCTTCTCTCCTGCAGTGTGACCCTTACGTGATCCTGAAACTGGGGCAGACGAAACTCGGCAGCCGGGACTCATACTACCCCAACACTCTGGATCCTATCTTTGGCACGTGAGCTGCCCTCAGTCACCCACTGCCACTTTTCAGGTCCTCCATGCTATGCTGGAAGGCAGTTCCAGTAGGCAGATGCATTTCTCTTTGTTGTTTTGTTTTTTGAGACAGGGTTTCTCTGTGTAGCTTTAGTGCCTTTCCTGGATCTCACTCGGTAGACCAGGCTGGCCTCGAACTCACAGAGATCCACCTGGCTCTGCCTCCCAAGTGCTGGGATTAAAGGCACCGGCCGGGCATGGCAGATGCATTTCTTCAGAGCCTCCATGGTCCCTGTGAGCAGTGTCTCACCGACTCTTAGGGGCTCAAAAGGTGGAAGATAAATGGATTATCCACTACCTTTTCACGCATGCCTCCTACCCCAAGGAAAGGCACTCAGGCCTCCGTGCACGGGCTGTCTTGTAAGTTCCTTTAGCCACGTTCAGGAACTGGATGCAGGTGGACAAAAGCCTATCTATCCCATGCTCTGCTACCCACGTTCACCTGAGTGAAGAGGTGGGGCAGGGACTCTTAGGCTGAGATGCTGGCCAGTGAGGCAGAGTATATGTCCACAGCCACTTTCCAATCCCTTGGCCTCTAGGATGTATGAACTCACATGTACCATCCCACTGGAGAAGGACCTAGAGATCCAGCTCTACGACTTTGACCTAATTACTGCAGATGATGAGATTGGAACTACAGTTATCGACCTTGAGAATCGACTTCTGTCTGGCTTTGGAGCCCGTTGTGGGCTCTCTAAATCCTACTGCAAGTGAGTGTGGACCCACTCAGCAAGCAAGCTGGGTTGGGGGAGGTGTGAGCCCTGAGGAGAGGCTGAGAACTGGGCCGGACCTGCCTCTCTGTCCCTGTTTCCAGCACCACCCTTACCTGCAGCTCAAAGCAGTGTGTTCTCCGGGGCCTGTTCCTTCCCATCTGTTCCTCTCGCATCCTCTCACAGGTCAGGACCATTTCGGTGGCGGGATCAGCTGTCCCCAAGCCACCTTCTGACCCGCTATGCCAGACAGAAAGGGCTGCCTCCACCGGTATTTGACCTTGAGAATGACTCAGTTTTCTAATGGGAAAAGGTTCGAGTTGCAGAGCTTTGGTGAGTCCAGCACACTTCCAGTCGATCAAAGTGTGGCCTTGGGGAACAAGTGTGGACCCGAGATGAGGGCGTGCAGGAGGGAGGGCAGGATGAAGAGAGGTTGCCCCAGGGCAGAGAGCACTCGTGTCTCGCCCAGTTTTCCCTTCTCATGGAAGGCAACGGTAGCCAAATACCCAGGCCGGGCTGGGGAGGCTGCTCAGATGGGAACGCTAATGACTTCATGATCCCATCTTTATCCAGAGTCCACACCCCCTACCTTTGAGGGCTTGGGGCCTAAGAAGGAACGCCTGGCACTGTACATCTTGAACACCCAGGGGCTGGTTCCTGAGCATGTGGAGACCCGCACACTGTACAGTAACAGCCAGCCAGGTATCGACCAGGTATGTGAATGGAGAGGCTGCTCCTGCCTCCTATGGACTGGCTTGGGTCAGGAAATGAGTGCCCATCCACCCAGGACATAGTTCACAGTGAGAAGCAAGGACAGGTCAACAATTCACACATATACAGACAAGAGCCAAACATGCTTTGCACGTTAGTAAGAAAGATGCTCCAATGATGTCACTTAGAGCGTCACACCTGGAAAGGCTGTAAGAAATGGATGCCGCACAACAGTTGTGGGAACCTCTTGGGTGTCCCACCAACCGTTCGTACCACTGCTTTTGCTCTCCTGAGGTGTAAGGAGGTGGCATCATAGCTCAGAGGGTACAAACACTGTAAAACCCAGTTCTGGAGGCTGAACTGCAAGATGTCTTCTCTATGGCAAGGAACCAGGGACACAGATCCCCAAGGGCACCTTCATTATCCCTCATTGTCCAACTATAAAAATGGCTCCATCATTCCACAGATCTTTCAACATTCATGAAGTCTTCTGCTGAGCAATTTTTAAAATAACCATCCTCATTAAACTGGCTTTCTCAAATGGGTCAACTCTGAAGACTAAAAGTAGGTCAGGTAGTTTGACAGGCAGAACATGGTTACCTGTTTTCCAAGGCTGGTGGCTCCACCCCTTTTTTCTGTCCCTCTACTCTCCATTTTCACTTTTCTTTCTCTCAAGACTCTCTACTCTATGGCCAGCTTAACAGCCTTAGATTGTGGTCACACAACACAAAATGACCTTGCTGACCATCCAGTTTCCTTACTTTTAAGGCTTCCGTGCTGCTGAATACACGAAGCCCAACCCCACCATGGATCCCCATCAACAGGCCACCTAGCATGACCTCCTCACCTACCCCAGTTCATAAGTGACATCTCAACACTCTTGGTCTCAGCCAGCATCCTTCCCCCTCTCTCACTTGTCTTCCCAGCCAAAAACTAAAGGGGTTAGCAGGTGGCCACTTGCCGCCTCCCAGAAATCTGTGCCCAACCCCTGGGTGGTGGAATACAGCCTCGGCCAAGCCTCTGGCCCTCCCTCATGCCACCTAACTGGAGAGAGACCAGCAACCTCCAACCTGCAAATCCATTCTGGCTCTAGGGAAAAATACAAATGTGGGTGGATATCTTCCCCAAGATGCTGGGGCCTCCTGGCCCCCGAGTCAACATCAGCCCCAGAAGGCCTAAACGGTGAGTCTGTGAAAACCTAATTCCTAATCCTGGCGCTCCAGCTCAGCCCCCAGGGTGCAGGGAGCCTCTCCCTCCCATCCTAAGCAGTGGGAATTCTCTACTAGGGTTAGAAGGGCCTTTTCCTGCCCAAGTTCAGGCTCTCTGGGCAGCTCCTCCCTCTGCGGGACTGTGGCTGGGGTGGGGGTGGGGGGCTGGTCCTCAGCCCGGCCTCAGAGCACAGTGGCTGCAGGTACGAACTGCGCTGCATCATCTGGAGCACCTCCCACGTGGACCTGGTTCGTCAGACCTTAAGTAAAGAGAAGATGAGCGACATCTACGTCAAAGGGTGAGACCCGGGGGAGGGGCTCCAGGAGGCCCTCAGTTTCCTGGTTCTGTCACCCTGCTGGAACCTCCTGGTCTTGAGGGAGACATCTTTCAGCCACTGCATGTGTGTGGTGGGATGGGGACCACACACAGGAACCCCAGGTGAAAGGACTCTGGCCCCAGGTGGCTATCTGGGCTAGAGAAGGACACGCAGAAGACAGATGTCCACTACCACTCGCTGACTGGGAAGGCCATCTTCAACTGGAGGTTCATCTTTACCATGGACTACCTGGCGACAGAGCGTGTATGCGTCCAAAGCCAGAAGGTAAGGGGTAGGGAGGAGAAAGGGGAGAGAGCCTTAAGGGTCCAAGAGATCCGCCCTCGTTTCAGAGACCTGCAAGCTGGGACCGGAAGTTAGGAACGAGTCCTCAGGCAGAACCCCTCTTCCTTGCTAGTCTGTCATTACTGACTAGTGGACTGATGGGCATCCAAGGCAATGTCCATGAGGCCGGCCATTAACACAGCCTTCTGCTGTCCTCTAGGACTACATATGGAGCCTGGATCCCACATCAATGAAGTTTCCAGCCCGGCTCATCATCCAGATATGGGACAATGACTTCTTCTCCCCTGATGACTTCTTGGGTGAGGTCCTGGTGTAGGGTTTGTGACACAGGACAAGCCACTCCTCTTGCTGATGGTGGTCTTTCTCTGGGCTCAGGGGTCTTGGAGCTGAATTTATCAGACATGCCCCTTCCGGCTGCGAGCAGCAAGCAGTGTTCCCTCAAGATGATGGAAATGGACAGCAAATGGCCCTCCATGCAACCGAAGCGCATCTCTCTCTTTAAGAAGTCCAATGTAACTGGATGGTGGCCTTGTCAGGTCCACGATGGTGACAAGTGGCGTCTGTCGGTAGGAGCTGGGGAAGGTGTTTAGGGAACAGGGCCACGATGCCATCTAACCTGGCTCTAGCAGACTTCTGGAACCTTAGCCAGAGCCCCCTTCCTTTGTGGAGGTAGGGAAGTGGTCCCGGAAGGCCCCTGCCCCTACTGTCTGACCGGGGCAGCCCCTGCCTCTTGTCTCTGGCCTTTCTAGGGTAAAGTGAAGATGACTCTGGAGATGCTGTCAGAGAGGGAAGCTTTAATCAGGCCAGCCGGGCGAGGCCAGTCAGAACCCAACCAGTTCCCTACACCCATCCTCCCGTGTAAGGGCCCTGTGGGGCAGAGAGGCACCAAGCCCTTGCCTCCTCCTCTGTACAGGGTGGTGACTGGTGGGCCTCCACGTGGAAAGGGATAGTTACTTCCTCCTACATGGCTAAGTTAGAGTCAGGGAATAAGACTCGGGGTTGGGTGTAAGGGGCTCCCCAGTCTGTTAAAAAGAAAAAAAAAAGAGCAAAGGCTCTGGATCACTTGACCTGAAGGTCCCTCTTACCCTCCATTCTCTGGCATCTGCTGTCCTGGGCAGACGAAATGACACCTGGTGGTACCAGTCACCTGTTAAAAACTTCTGCTATGTTTTCTGGAAACGCTACCGCACCAAAATCATATGCTGTGCGGTGGTGCTGGTTCTAGGGATTATACTATTCAACTTCGTCTATTCGACTCCGGTGAGTGCTGGCCACTGGGAAGGGGCAAGGGCGCCGGCCACTCCTGCCAGCTCTGAGAGTACATTTAGGTTTCTACTTCAGGCTACTCTGGTGTCTCTTCTCTCTAGAACTATTTGGCCATGGCCTGGATCAAACCTGAACTTCGGCTGAATCCTCCCATTAAAATAGTCAACCTCATCGGTTCAGTAAACACCAGCAGTATCAACTCTACCGTCTTTTCCATGGAGGGCTCAAAACTACGGCCTTTAAAAGACAATGGGTCGACATTCCTCTAAGGACCCAGGAATCACATGAAAGATGTCGTCCCAGAGATTCCAGGTCCACAAGGCTAGGTGACCTGACTTTTCTCTCCTGCCAAGCACCCTGACCCTTGGGCTTCCTAGCAGATCCTTGTTTGAGTCTTCTAGGATCTATCCAAAGGGCTGTGCATAGTCTGACTCAAATGTTTACAGGGACCACCTCTAACAAGAGCAGAGCTGTTCATTTCCTACTGAAATAAATAGGTTTTTCTAACAAAGCCACTTGGCACTTGGGGGGTTGGGATTAAAGACAATGTGAAAGGCAGAAAGAGGCAGCTCTTCATTTGAGACTTGGGAATGACGCCATCCACGTTAATCACCCTGTCTAGTCCTGGATTTCTTCTATGTGCGGAGGCTTTGACAGAGAAAATCAGGGAAAGGTAACTGTGAGTCATATACTGAGGCCATGGCTTTTACTCCTGGATGAATGCACAAGAGCCACACCAGGGACCAGGCGCTGCTCCTCCAGCACACACTCTGGGGTTACACTGCCTAGAAAAACAGCCCCACTTGCATGAAAAACATTGGTTTCTGCAACAAAAAGCAAGAGCTGAGGCAGGATGTATGATGCTGAATGGTGGCGCTTTTTTTTTTTTTCTGAGATAAGGTTTCTCTGCACAGTGCTAGCTGTCCTAGAACTCGCTCTGTAGACCAGGCTGGCCTTGAACTCAGAGATCCACCTGCCTTTGCCTCCCAGTGCTATGATTAAAGGTGTGCACCGCCACCACCCGGCACAGGTAGTTTTCTTATACATTTCTCAATGGGAAAAGACTGGATCCCAGGCTATGTGGGGACCTGGCCTTCTTTAAAAGCATCAAGATGTGCATGAGCAGGAATCCCACAAACCTGACTGACTCTGTCTCTCACTGCTCCCATGATAAAATCCTCTCGGTCCACTGCTATGACCGTCATCTCAACAGCCCACTTAGGTCCTCTACCACATGGACCCATTCCCCCTCCTTTTGAGCTCAAAATGGACAAAACTACCATTGTTCTCAGTTCTCCTAGCTCCCCTGAAGCTATCCTGCTACTGTAGGAAGGTGTTAGGAAGAGGCTCTCTGCACCCCACTTTGAACTCTCCTGCATAAGGGCACCCACCATACTATCCTGCTGAATTACACACACAGGAGAGCCAGAGGCCTGAGAAGATGAACAGCCATCTGCAGCCAGGGTGACCTCTCCTCCTAGTCTGGGGACGGATGGGCTGAGGGGTGAGCATGAGGGCTTTCCAGCCTCCCAAAGAGCTCAGGGAAAGGCTGGAGCCTCCCCACTAAGCCCACCAGAGAAGCCACTGAGCCAGGACTCGTGATTGTTCCATCAGTCCTTTAAGAATTTTCCTTGGGCTTCAGAGACCCAGAGAACTCAGTTTCAGGCTCTCCAGGGAGACTAGCCTGTAACCAATTTAATCACAGGGCAGATATGTGACATCTGTAGACTAAGGCAGTATAATAGGGGTGACATACACACAGGACTGCACTCAAGCTGTGCAGCTCAATGATCAGAACATCTCCAGACACAGAGGATGAAGGGCTTTCGTTCACAGAGATTTGTTACATGAGATCAGCAACTGTTTTTCTCAATAAGAAGCCAAATCTCTCCGGGTCATGTCCTGTCCAAGTCCAGGGAATAAGAAAGCTGCTTTTTCACTTCCAACACTCAAACCAGGATCCCAAGAATCATGAGAAACAAAACATGCAGCTAAGCAGGCTCCAGGGGTCCAGAAACACCTCCACATGGTCAGATGCGATGAACGCTGCTTTCTGTGGCACACCTGGACCTGGATGATTTCACAGTCAATCTCACAGCAGCTGTAAAGTTGTCCAGTTTCTCTTGATTTGTAACAACCTTTAGCCAAACGATCCAAAGGCCTGAAGAGCTCTGATTAGGAAAGCACAGGGACAGACAGGAACAAGATCCACCCAGCACAGAACAGAGGCTGAAGCAATGAGCTAACGCAGAGAGCCCCAGGGCCACCTAACGGGAGCAGCAAATGTCTTTCCTAGCTCAGGATGCACACAAAAAGGACAATGAGTGAGGGGAGACAGAGAGGCCGGGGAGGCAGGTACGGCACAAGTCTCCATTCACACTGCCAAGGAGCTCCTCAAGTAGAAAGAGAAAGCAAAAAAACTAGTAAGTGGGTTTCCGGGTTGTGAGTTCTGGTTTTCTATTTGGGAATTTCAAAATGAAGTGGAAGGCCTGCCACCATGCAGCAGTCCGTGCATGGAGAGCTGCCCAGCTCTGTGATTAGGCATCACAATCTCTATTTTTCCATGTCTTTTCACTCCGAAGTAGAAGGCCTGCAGGGAAAGGCACGTCACAGCTGCTTGGCCCTGTGGGTGGCATCTTGGGCCAGTGAGATGTTCCCGTGGATGACCATGAGAATGCAGGGTCACTGCATTCAAAGTCCCAGTGACAGAACACAGTCCCTGAGCAGCTGGTGACTTAGGCAGACTTCCCGGGCTGTATGCTCAGATCCACACGTCATGGGTAAACATCACCGAGGGACGGATGGCAGCAGGCTCAGTAGAAGCGTTTTCGGCTCTGGTCCTGCCATTTGTTGTAGAGTATGATACCAATAACAATGGCAAACACAGAAAACACCAGGGAGAAAAAGACGATAAGAAAGAGGGCCAGGCCACTCAGGGTGCTGGTGGTACAGTCACTGAGGAAGAAGAAAAAGAAATCAGAGATATGGAGCCCATCCTACAATGGGTCAACAGGTTGTCCAGTCCCTGGTTTCTGACACCCACTGCTGGGAGCCAAAGCCCTGACTCCCCCTTTCCAGATGGCTCAATTTAAAAAGGAAGCAGCCCACATGCTACTGCTTGCCTGTTACAGGACAGGTGGGAAGGTAGTGCAGGCATTCCATGTGCCTCAGAGGAGCAGACAGACAGACCAAACTGACAGCTGTAGATGCCAGTCACCCCAGACTCCATGGACACTGCAACCTCCTCCCTGACCATGGGCCATTTCCCAGGATCCCACACTCACTCTCAGGTAGCTTCAGATTGTCCACTGAGGGCAGGAATACATCTCGATGCAGCTTCTCTTCTTCTGGGGTCCTCACCCCAGTCAGCTCAAACAACTTCAGCGAAATGACGTCATGATTATCTAGAGGAGAGAGTACGGAGGATTACTCCAGCTGCCTCAAGAGGGCTTTTGGAGTTAGTATCCGGGCTCAAACCTCTGATCCACTGACGGCAGTGACCTGAAGCCACCTTGAAATCTCAAGTAGACAGAGAACTGTTTGAGGGGCGCAGGGAGACTGACTAACAGGAGGAGGGAGATGGAAATGAGGCAAACAGAGCGTGTTTTCTCTCCTTTGGGAACTAGAGGGGAAAACTATCAGGAGGGCACGAAGACAGGGTGCCGGGGCGGTGGGTATGAAGGACAATGACACGGTGGATCAAAGTGTCACGTGAGCCCCTGTGATGGTGCACGCCTGTGACACCAGCATTAATTAAAAAGAAAAAAGCCAAGTGTGGTGGCCCATGCCTGTAATTCTTGAGAGGCAGAGACAGGAGAACTGATACAAATTCAAGGCTAACTTGGTCTACACCTCCGAGACTTAGGCCAGGGGGGGCTACACAGTGAGACTCTCTCAAAAGCAACAACAGAAAAACCCAACAAAAACCAGACTTCTTGAAAAAAAGGGTAAAGCCTCATCACTGCCTCATCTAAAGAATAAGGAACTGTATATATTCTATGTATCCTATGTATTTTATTGGCAAATATATACACACATATATATATTATAAATGAAAAAAACTAAAAATATTGAAAGTAACTGGGGCTAGAGAGACGTCTCAGTGGTTAGGAGCACTTGCTTGAGGACCAGAGTTCAGTTCCAGCACCCGCATCAAATGGATCAGAACCATCTGCATCTCAAGTTCCAGGGGAATCTGATGCCCTCTTCTGGCTTAAATAGGCACCTGCACACACACGTGCATACAACACACACGCACGCACGCACACGCACGCACGCACGCACGCACGCACGCACGCATATACACAAAAATTTAAAACCTTAAAAAGCACTGAAGATGACTAAATCCTCTATCATGCATTAAGGAGACACAGCAGCACCACAGTCCTCTTGGTGGAGTATAAGCACACACACACACAGGCAAGAGAGAGAAATGGTCCCCCACCATCTGTTTAATGGGCCTTGGTCAGGGCAACATTACTTACGTGAAAGATGCTGCTCCCCCAAACTCTGCTTCTTTGTGGCCATTTGGAATTCTGGCCCTGATCTCCCTGAAGCTACTAGGAAGGAGATCAGGAAACTAGAGACTAGGTCTCCCTTCATGTGCAGAAGTACTAGTGTGTAAGACAGTTTTACAGTGCAGTGCAGGCTGCCCTTGATGGATGGGCTCCTGCTTCAGGCTCCTGGGTCCTGGCATTACAGGTGTCTGATACCACACCCAGGTCCTACTTCTCTCCTCTGTTTGTTTGGCCTCTGCTTGGTTTAGGAGACAGGGTCTTACTATGTAGCCCAAGCTGCTGGCCTCAAACCTGTGACTTTTTCGTCTCAGCCTTCTAGATGTGAGCACTACTGCTTGACTTCTCTTTTTAAGTTTTTTTTTTTTTTTTTTTTGTTAAGTTGGTTTTTGGGCTTTTTAAAATTTGTTTGTTTGATTGATTTGTTGAGACAGGGTCTGTCTCTGTAGCCCTGGCTGTCCTGGAACTCACAGAGATCCACCCACCCCTGTCTCCTAAGTGCTGGAACTAAATGTGCATGCCATTACATATGGCCTTCCTGGCTGTTCTCAGTTCCAGGCTTGTAACATTTCTTGTCTCAGATCTGGTTTCAACTAATTCTCGAGGAAGCTCTGCTCCCTTCAGGGGGGGTTGATATTCAGATATTTATTTCCTTTGAGCCTAGCCTAGATTTCTGATCGTTTCTGTGGACACATCCACAGCTCCTTGGTCTGCTACAACCATCAACAAATCCAGAGCAGAAGAAATTGCCTTCATCTTCATTTGGAAAAAATGTTTTTGCTGTCAGAATCAAGTTTAAACTATAGGACAAGATAAAAAGCCAGGGCAGGCCAGGTTTGGTGCACACATGCAATCTCAGCACTCAAGAGGTCGAGGCACAAAGATCCTGAGTTCAAGGCTAGTCTGGCCTACATAGCAAGTCCTAGGCTAGCCTGGGCTACATAGGCCCTCTCACAAAACAAACAAAAAATGTAAAAAAAAGCTACACAGGCCGGTGGTGGTGGCGCGCGCCTTTAATCCCAGCACTCTCGGAGGCAGAGCCAGGTGGATCTCTGTGAGTTCGAGGCCAGCCTGGTCTACCGAGTGAGTTCCAGGAAAGGCACAAAGCTACACAGAGAAACCCTGTCTCGAAAAAACCCAAAAAAAAAAAAAACCAAAAAAAAAGCTACACAGAAAGGAAAGCCTTTTTTCCTTTCTTTTCTTTTTTTGAGGCAGGGTTTCATTTTGTAGCTCAAACTGGCCTGGAACTGCTATGTAATCCAGCTCATCTTTCTTTTCTTAATTCCTTTTTTGTTTGTTTGTTTTTTGAGACAAGGGTCTCACTATGTAGCCCTAGCTGCCTTGGAACTCACTCTGTAGACCAGGCTGGCCTTACACTCAGAGAACCTCCCGCTTTGGCCTCCTCCTTTCTTCTCCTCTCCTTTGCCCTTCTCTGTCTTCCTTCCTTCAAAACAAAGCCAGGGCAATGCTCTCTACAGTGTGTGGACATAAAGCCTGGGACAACTGAGAAATAACTGAACTTTCTCAACGAGTCCTTGAAGAAGAAAAATGAGACTATGCCAGGTGTGGTGATGCATGCCTGCAATTCCAGCACGTAAAAGGTGGAGGTCGGCTGTATCGCCAGCTCAGGGCCAGGGTGCAAAGTAAAACTGTCTTAAAACCAAACCAAACAACTAACCACCCCCCCTCCCCCCAAAAAAAAACTACACTAACTATAGGTTAAAAATTTATAGATTTTTTAAAAATTGGCTGCCTGGGCCAAAACTAGGTAGAGTGAGTGTTGGCATGTCAGTCAAGGAAGGTAGGCGTTTCGGGGTGCCGGGCCGGGGAAATGAGCTGAGGAGTGGTCAGAGAATATGAAGCCCAGAGCACTGTGCATGGCAAGGAGGCAGGGGCTGCTGGTACAAGAGCAGCACAGATGGCAGGGCAGAGAGATGCAGGACCAGCGCAGCTCGGGAGCAGGCAGACGGCTGGCAAACTGCACACACGCTCCATTCAAAAGTCTGCACCAGGAGGGATGCAGGCTGCTTAGGAGAGGGACGACGGAGTGGAGGAACAGCTCTGAGAGGAGGAAGGGAACTGGGCACAGTGGTAAGTGCAGTTCGAGAAGCCCGACAACAGGATAGGCCGGAAGGGGCAGGGCAGCGAGGCATTCACACAGGCTCACAGGCTCCAAGAGCTGCCTAGACAAGGGCACACACACTGCTTGAGTTAGTCCGAGAGGGCCTGGACTGGAGCTTGGACAGGATCTAGACAGCAATGTCCAGCATTCTTAAGCCATGTGCATGGCTTCCCATAACGCCTTCATCTGGCTCTCTTCAGAGAAGGCCTCACCACGCCTTGGGTACTGACAAAAGGGGTCAACTGAGGCAGAGGAAGCACAGTGCAATACCAGAGAGATCCCCAGTGATGGAGGAAGTGCCGAAGTAATAGCCCCGGGGGAGCCGGACCCCAGGCATCTCAATGCAGTCCCTCCACTCGTGTTTGCCATCAATATCACATCATTATCTAGAATAAAGGAAAGATCTATCAGGGACAGGCCACGGGAGCAAAAGGTAGTGCATATCACCAACTGCTCCAAGACAGGACTCACCGTCAGATGCCTCTGACATAGCGAATCACAAGGAAGGTGTCATAGCGGAGATTTCGGACAATGGCTGTGCAGCCCCCCAGCTCTGTGGGCCCCATCCCGCTCCCGCTCATGGTCATAGCTGAGGGAGCCGTTGTCACCATGGCTGAGATGTAGGGGAATACCCGCTGGGACACAGGGAGGGAAAAGCAGATGGTGAGGGAGAGCTCTTAGCAATGCCTGCATATGAGTGAGAGGAAATTAGCACCTTTTTGGATGAGCAAACCACCCTGCCTCATCTCAAAGCACCCCTCCCCCCCAGCACCCACATACAGATGATCACAAGGGACATGGACCCAGGAAGCACTGAGCTCCACACGATGTTAGTAATGCTCCTTGCTCCAGACCTAGGGTAGACCTGAAGTGGCCCTGCAAGACTCTGGAGTTTGACTCTATTCCTCCCCACAATCGCATTGGGTACCTAGATACCAGCAGTTTCCTTTTAACAGACAGAGACCTTTTCTCCCCAGCTGCTGCTTGAAAAAGGAAAATCATCTTCCAGGTCTCCACTTCAGCCCATCCCTCTGCCCAAGCAAAGTGTTTTGCACACAGCAGGTATTCTGAAAATACCTGTTTGAGTGGGCAGGGAAACCTTTCCAGTCTGGATAGCTCCTTTCAGACTGTAATCCTACCAGTATATGATGCCAAATGATGGACCCCAAAACACTGCTGGGAACAGGCTCTGGGCGGGCATATCTAGCCACAACCACTTTCCTTAGTCAAGACTTTCAGCCCATCCACACATAACTTCCAAGATTGCCAATAGCAAGAGGGCAACATCCCCCATATAGGAAAACGTAAACGTTTCCACGTTACCTACTCGGGTTTCCACTACTTAAGAAAGTATTTCCAACAGAGCTGTAGAAGTAAATTCCTCCTCACAACCGATGAGCTAACCATTCCAGAATGATCCCAGTGCAAGTCAATGCAGAGGGGCAGGGTGATGGAAGGGGAGGGAACACAGGGCATGCTGCTCCATGGACAAGCTCCACACCGTCCCAGTCAACATGCAAGGGGAAATGCAGTCAGAGACTCGGAACTCCTGAGACAACAGCCACATGGATTCTAAGCAGCAAGAAATGTCAGATGGACACATGAGAATAAGGGATGGCCATGGGGAGTCAAGAACCGGGTACCTGGACTCCTGGAGAATAGCGCCTCTTGGGCCTGAGAGGGTCCAGCAGGTTATTACAGAAACAAGATAGGACACAGAACACAGGAGACCAAGTCAGAAAGAGACAGCCTTGGAAGAGCTGTGACCCTGCTGTGGTGGATGAATTACCGACCTAAATCTCCAAACAGAATTTTAGGGTCCACAAAGGGCACTCAGTGAGTTCCTGAAGCTCTCACAGTATGTGCCAGCAGTACATGCAAGGTGTCTGCAACTTTATGAGGCTGCCTGGTACTACCATCAGATTCTCAAAGGCGTCTACTACAAAGGCCTCTCTACCCCATGGAAGGACCTGGGGCTTTTCGCAGCTTTAATATAAAACACACCATCTTGCACTGCCCAAACACAACTGGGTTATTTTCTCCCAGAACACAGTAATTTCTACAGCAACAGCAGGAGTCAGGGGTGGGAAATGGGGGGTATATATATATATATAAAAAAAAGACTAAACTCTTCTAAATTTGAGATGTCTTGTACTGCTCAGGGTCTCAGGATACAGCTCTTGCCCAGAAACAAAATTCCCACTGTATGAGACCATGAAATTACCTCGAATCCAAAGGGATCATTTCCTCTCTAAGTGAGCCTCATGGACATACATTTCCAAAGAACCGTTCACTCTCACCTACAGCATGGGGGCAGGGTGAAGCTCTGTGGGAGCGCAGCAGCCGAAGATTCAGAAAATCACTGGGCTTGAGGGCACTTTAGCTTTGCCTCGGGCAACTTTTCCAGAGCTCTAAACTGCAGCGTTGAGAGAAACCCCCACAGGCTCAGCTCAGCCTGGTTTATAAGGCTGAGGGTGGGGGAAGGGGTCCCAAAGCATCCATTCCTCTCATCCTAGTGAGCACCTATGGTAAGAGCCAGCACTGTTGGAAATGCTGGGGGCCGGTGGGTCCAGGCTGGACTGGTATTTGGTCTCAGAGCTAACCCAGAGAGGGAGAGACAGAGAGCAAGTAGATAAATGAATTATTTCAGACAATAGCTGCTATGATGAAAACAAAAAGGCAATATGATGGCTAAGGGAACTCTGTTCTGACGGGACCCAGGTGGTTAGAGGGATCGACACGTGATCTGGTGCATAAGAACAAGAGGTCAGCGTGTTGAGAACTCACAGAAGACAGGTCTACCTGAAACCTGGCTAGTGGGGAAGAGGCTGGTGCAAGACAAGGCCAGGCGACGACAGTGTATCAGCCTCACGGATCAGGGTACTGGGGGGGGGATGACAGCCCCAGAGCAGCTCCCCAGATGTTGTGAACCACAGCAGAGCGTACCAGGACCCGAGAGGCATGCAGTCCATCCATGATGGTAAGGCACCATAAAGCTACTCTTGCTCAACTGTCATTTCGAGCAAGGTAATTGCCAGCATGTCATTAAGTAATTAACAGAAATGGGATTCTCAGAAAGCTTGTAACTTCGGTGAACAATTAAGGAAAGGAAGGGATTAAAAAGTGCCCTGGGGTGTGCTGATGACCCCAAGATTTGCTTCATTTATCACCTCTAATCACAAGTTTAATTTAAAATTGCAGAATGCCTAGGACAGCACTCCTTAGCCAAGGGTGCCCAACTCTTCTCAAGGCTGGTGTGACATCCGATCATCCAGCAATAGGCAGGTGGTAAGCTGTGCCTGAGTCGACCTGGAGGAGCTTCTTTACACATCTGAGGGAACCCTAGGCAAAGGATGCCACAGCAGTCTGGAGTGGGGCACAGGGATTCATTCTTAGTTCTGTTTTTTTGAGACAGAGCTTCACATAGCCCTGGCTGGCATCAAACTCCCTGTATGGCCAAGGATGACTGAGTTTCTCCTCTCCTACCTGTTCTTCCCAAATAAATGCTGGGAATAAAGAATGTGCACCACACCTAGTTTCATGCAGTGCTGGGGGATCAAATCTAGGACTTCCTGAATGTGATCGACACACTCTAATTGAGCCACATCCTCGGCCTCAGGAAGACCATGACATGCAGTCAAAAGTAAATACTGCACTAGATGGCACTGAGCCCCATGGCCCCAGAGCTACCATCTGTCTGCTTTAGCAACTCACACTATGCCTTCAACTCTTAACCTTAACACAGCAGTGAGCTGCTGAATGCCAGTTCATTTTCTGCTCCTGGTCAGGAGTTCTTAAAGTGTTTCTTGCATAGCCACTGATCACATGGCAGCAGAGTGACAGTCCTAAGGCTGGAACCAAACTCTGAAAAAAAGTCACACCGATCTAAGCAAGGTGGGAGTTTCACTCTTAATGTCAGAGTCACCAAAAACAAGGGGTTCCCAAATGCCTTGTGTCCAAATGCACACTGTCTATAGCACAGGAAATGTCTCCAAACTTGGTTCTACGGAGCTATTCACGGTTTTTTAAAATGACCCTCTACTACTAGCTAATTTTTTGTTTTGTTGTGTTGTGGTTTTTTTTTTTCGAGACAGCGTTTTTTTTCTATGTAACAGCCCTGGCTGTCCTGAACTTGCTCTGTAGACCAGGCTGACCTCGAACTCAGAGATCCGCCTGCCTCCAGAGTGTTGGGTTTAAAGGTATGAGGCACCACCACCAGATTCTACTAGCTAATTTTACAGTACTCTCATTAAAAAGATGATTCAGCCTTGGACCCCTCCCACTCGGGAGTTTTCTCGCTTTTCTTTTCTGATCATTGGTGTTTTGCCTGCATGTATGTCTGTGTGAGGGTGTCAGAAGCCTGGAACTGGAGTTACAGACAATTTTGAGCCACCATGTGGGTACTGGGAATTGAACTTGGGGTCCTCTGGAAGAGCAGTCAGTGCTCTTAACTGTTTAGCATCTCTCCAGTCCCTCACTTTTCTTAATAAAATCAGTTCCTTTCACTTTGCTTTAAAAAAAAAAAAAAAAAAAAAAAAAAAAAAAAAAAAGCTGCTTGTAAGGGAGCTGGCATGTAGATCTAGGTAGACTGCACAAGGCCTTGGGGTGGACGCCCAGTACCACATAAAACTAGTACCACATGATGGTACATGCCTCTAAGTCCACAGTCATCCTTGGTTAACATAGCAAACTCCAGGCCAGCATCAAATACATGAAACCCTTTTTTCTCTCACCATCTCCCCAAAGGACACACATGAACTTTTGGACTTCTGATTCGATGCTAAAATTCTACAGTTCAAAGCACATAGGTTGATCACCTAACAGAAAAGAGTACAAAGGACCTTTGGAAGCAGAGAGCTGGGTGCTAACCATCTTACACTGCTTATAGCTGCATACTTTTGGGTGAGCTATGTGACCCTCACATCTCTATGCTTATGGATCAGGGAGAGTGGTGTGTATAGCTCACAGGACTGACCATGGGAAGAAGGTGAGGTGGGTGCACAACTTGGCATCATGCCTGGCATTCAGGAGGAAGTCAATAAAAATCCGGCCACTTAATAGCTAAATTAATGAATTTTTAGATTAGATATTATTCAAAGCCAAACATTCATGATTGAGGGAGTAATTTCCTTGCTGGCACAGACCACCAAAATGTCCAGAAACATTTGGCTCAGTTTCTTTTCCTTTTTTTTACCTGCCACCAACTGTTAATACGTTCCTGACGCTCCACAGCTGAGATGTGAAGACAAGGGCGGGAAAGGAATGACAAGAGAAGGCGGCCACAGCAGCCACTGCCAGGACGTCTGCAAATGTTCCCGACGAATCCAGTTAGCAGAAGGAACAGCAGCATTTACTGAGGCCGAGTCTTCAGGACACTGTGTGCAGTGATGGGTTCACATGCTTTCACTTACTTCTCACTCCTAGGAGCCAGTACTAGGATCCTCATTTTTAAAATTGAATTTATTTTGCAAGGAAAGGGACCACCTGTGTGCTGTGGTGCACTTTGAGGTCCGAGGACAACTTGAGGGAGCTGGCTCTCTCCTTTCACATGTGGGTCCTGGAGGTCAAACTCCAGGAGACAAGCACTTCTAACAGATGAGCCATCTCTGTGACCCACAGTATCCTCGTTTCACAGGTAAGAATTCTCATCCAAGAGAACAGTGGTATTCAGTAATGCCCTTAAGGTCTGAAATCAAGTAATTCAGATCCCAGAGCCCCAACTCAATCATACTGCAATACTAATCTATCATCAATATTTTTAAAGAAGTCTCTCTCAGCCAAGTATAATGGATATCTATAATCCAATATTCAGGAGGGAGAGGCAGGAGGATTGCTTCAATTCAAAGCCAGGCAGAGATACAAAGTAAGACCTGTGTATTAAAAAAAAAAGTTTCGGCGGGCGGTGGTTGGCGCACGCCTTTAATCCCAGCACTCAGGAGGCAGAGCCAGGCGATCTCTGTGAGTTCGAGGCCAGCCTGGCTACCAAGTGAGTTCCAGAAAGGCACAAAGCTACACAGAGAAACCCTGTCTCAAAAAACCAAAAATAAAATAAAATAAAAAAAAAGTTTCAAATGTTCAATTTTTTTTAAAGAAAAGTCAGGTATGTAAACGGTACGCTTATGTACCCTGAGCACAAAGACACACTGCAGAGTGGTTCAGGTTTAAAGACTAAGAGAGAGAGGCAGCGAGATGGCTCAATGGGGGAAGACACTTGACCCACGTCTGACAGCCAGAGTTTGATCCTTGGGACTCATAAGGTAAGAAGGAGAGAGCTAACTCTAGCAAGCTGACCTCTGACCTTTACATGTATGCATCTACCCCACATACAAAATAAGTCATTTTTTTTTTTTTTTTGTTTTTTTTAAGGAGCGATCTAACAGCTGAAAAACTTAAAATAGGACCTGGGTTTTCTTTTGCTAAAAAGGACATAAAGGGGCATTTGGCAATCTGAGTTAGGCCTGAAGATGTGTAACAATGTGCTCATCATGTTTAACTCCTGACTATGATCACTAAGAGTAACAATAATCCTTGTTTGTTTTGTTTTAGGAAAAAACCAAGTATTTAGGGTTAAGGAGGCAATATGTAACAATTACTCTTAGCTAGCTGGAAAAAATAAAATGCACCAAGTGTGAGCAAGCGTGGGCATGCAGAGACACACGAAGGCCACAGGCTAGGGTAAAGTGGTCCAAGACTATAATCCAGCTACTCAGGGGGCTGAGGCAGGAAGAGTACCTGGGACCAGAAGTTTGATACCAGCCTGGGTAGTATCAGAAGAGTATACTCTAGAACTCTCTAATGGATTAACAATCTAGAAATCTAAAACTTTTCTCAAAATAAAGATTAATCTGAATCTAGTATTTTATACTCATGGGTCCAGAGTTTCACATTATATTTTTAGACACTTTGCTACACGATGCGACACTTTCGTTTGTAAAAGGATGTCTGTGTAGATTTGTCTTTTTTTTCTGCTCTGGATTTTCCTGTAGTAACAAAACAAATGGCTCTTCTACTGGATGCTGCTGGGAGCCAAGCTCCTCCCAAGGCGTGCACATAACCTCAGACAGGAAATTCAGCACTCAATGCCACTTCAGCTGCACCTATCCCTTTCCAACCCGAGGCTGCGGTGCTCTTTAGCAGGAACCCACACAGAAGGAACGTGGAGAACTGAGCAGTGCCCATGACACTCAGAGCAGCAGCAATCAGGCCAAGTCTCATCACAGGACTCCATCAGCCCAAAGCCATAACCTCCCACTAACTCAGTGACTCTCGTCTCCACTCTCAACTTCCTCAAACAAAGAATATGGAAAAAGTGGTTACTTCCAGGTCCCTAAATGACACTCGTACACTTGAACATCATCATGAACTAGGAAACTGAAGGGAAAAAAATGGAGTCACAACTAAGTTTTGTAACAAGAAAAACTCTGGATGTTGCTGGCGCATGCCTTTAATCCGGCACTTGGGAGGCAGAGGCAGGTGGATCTCTGAGATATGTCTACAGAGTGAGTTCCAGGACAACCAGGGCTACACAGAGAAACCCTGTCTCAAAAAACAGAAAGAAAGAACAAAAGAAAAGAAAGAGAAAGAGAGAAAGAGAGAGACAGAAAGAAAGAAAGAGAGAGAGAGAGAGAGAGAGAGAGAGAGACGAGAAAGAAAGAAAGAAAGAAAGAAAGAAAGAAGAAAGAAAGAAAGAAGAAAGAAAGAAAGAAGAAAGAAGAAAGAAGAGAAAGAAAAAGACTTCTGGGCCAAAAGTAAAAAAGACCAAATAGGATTAGTTTCATTATCATGATAAGGACTAAGGGAACACAAGGTGTACATACATCATACATGTGTGTTTGTATGCCTGTGTTGTGTGTGTGTGTTGGGGGGGGCGAGACAGTGTTAGGTACTTAGAATGTGTCTTTAAGACACTGTGTCAATTTTCTTCCAGTTAAAAGGAGGAAAAAACAAATGCATATATATGTACATACAGTTCTATAGGTGTATGGGAAGTCCTCAAAACCCAACTAATCTAGCTTAGTTGGGACAGCTGGAGAGCTGTTTCATTTCACCGCCCAGCAGCTGCTTCTACCTCCCGTGGGTGAGGCTCAAACACGTCACAGACCAGAATGAGGGCAAGCCTGCCCAACAGCTGTACTTCTGTTCTTCCAGGAAGTCTTTGCCACTAGACTCTGATTTCAACTGAATGAAGACATCTGTGCTCCAAGGGTGCCACAAGTTCCCACAGTGCTCACAACATCTGGGTTCACATGGGAAACATGTTCATCAGTGGACAGGCTGTAGACCAAAAGGTGCCAAAAGGCTGGGGACTCATCTTTCAACCATTCTACATCAACCAGCAACATTGAGACATAATCCATATACCACTCATCCACTTCAAAGTGGGTTTTGGTATGTGCTAAGTTAGGGTGATGCTTATCATAATTTCTGAACATTTTTATAACTCCATAACTCGGTACCCACTGGTCGCCACTGTCCCTCCCAACCTGAGAGCCCCAGCCCTGACAACCACTCATCTACCATGTCTCTATGGATCTGACCACAGTTCATAGGATGGGCTCACACAATAAGCAGGACCCTTGTGACTGGCTTTTCTCTTGTAACCACGTCACCCACATTGCAACCCACAGCAATACTTCTGTTCTCACTGAGGATTTCAGCTGATAAACATCTGAGTTGTATCTGTTTTGGCTGCTATGAACATCTGTGGACAAGCTTTTTCCGTGGATGCTTTTATTTCTCTTGGCTTATACATATGTAAGTGGATTCATGGGATTAAGAGAATCTCTATCTTCCAGCCATCTGAAGAAATGTCTGTTTTTCCAACTATATAATTTTATACATCCACAAGCAGTATACGTGGGTTCCAAATGACATCACATCCTTTCAACATGTACAGCTCTTCACTTGCATTTCTAGTGGTTGAGGTTTTCATCTGTGTCTCCAAAAGTTAATGACGTAGAACATCTGTTCATGTTTAGTGGCCATTTATTTATCTCCTTCAGAGATAAATATCTATTCAGACCCTTTGCCTATTATTTTATTGGCTTGTTTTTTAAGTTACAAGTTATTTATATGATAATTCTCTATATATTCTAGAAATGGCTTAGTACAATTTGCATGTATTTCTCCCACCCTACAGGTGATTTTCACTTTCTTGGTGTGCTCTCAGTGCTGGGGCCTGAATCCAGGGCCTTGTACATGAGGACAAATCCCCTAACTGAGCTCTGACACCAGCTCTCCTCCTGATAGTGTGCTTTGAAGCACATAATTATTACCTTAAAAAATTAATTTTAGGCCAGGCAGTGGTGGCACATGCCTTTAATCCAGAAGAGTCAGGCGGATCTCTGTGAGTTTGAGGCTAGCCTGGTCTACAGAGAAAGATCCAGGACAGGCACCAAAACTACCCTGTCTCGAAACAAACAAACAAAAAGATTTTTTTAACTTTAGATTTAATTTTATGTGTCTGAGTGTCATTCCTGCATGCCTGTCTGTGCACCATATGCATGCAGCAGAGGTCAGAAGAGGGCATGGGATCCACATAACTAGAGTTATAGATGGTTGTGAGCCACCTTGTGGGTACTGGGAACTGAACCCAGGCTCTTTGCAGGAGGACCTGCTGCTCTTAACTGCTGAGCCATCTCTCCAGTCCCAAGTTACTACTTTTGATGGAGCCCAGTTTGCCTGGGCTTCCTTTTGTCACTTCTGCTTTTCTTACCATACCTAAGAAGCCAAAATAATGGAAGTGGAGTTCTTGGAGTCAGATCTAAGACACCAACAAGCTTTACAAACTTTCTTCTGCACTTCAGTTTTCTTACCACAAAGCAGAGATGGTAATAACTGTGACAAAGAGTTGCTACAAGGAAATAATACACGTGAACAAAGCCTGGCACACCTTGCACATAAGACGTAAACCATACACTGACAAAACATATTTGATTTTATCCTCCAGACATGGAAAAAGAAGACAAATTTTCTACATTCTCTGGACTGAATAGAAGCTCAAAGAACTGAAATCACACATATGAAATTACCTAATGTCTCTTCTCTCAAGAAAAACTCAATGGACAGGAGACAACGGAATGGGTGGAGGGAAAGCGTCAGAATTGAAAGAAAGCCTCAAAATGTGTAGAGCCTACAATAGCTGCTGCCTAAACAAGACAGCTTCTCCGTTTAGTCATTGCTAAAGAGGGATCACACTGTGATTGTTTCAATGTTGACCAACCACTTAGGCACACAAGTCTCAGTGTGGCTGATGTGCCTAAGAGGGAGGAGAATGAACAGTCAAGAAGGCAGCTCCAAATGTGTAACCTCACAAAGGCTGCTGGCAGCTTTCTTTCTAGCCTCTGTTTGATGCTCTGTATTCCCTTACACCCCGTCTTCTTATACCCCTCAGAGTGCCTTAATATATGCTTTCCTCATCCTGGACACTGGCTCCTTATCCTGCAGACCTCAGTGTAAATGATATCTCCTGAGGAGGGCTTTGTGGCCACCACGAACTGCACGTCATGATTCAAATGAGTCTACTGTTTCTCAAAGTACCCGGAGTCTCCACCAATCTCCACACTTCAGAGCACAGAGACTATTCTGGTCTTGTGAATTCCCAGGCCCTGGCATCTAGCAAGGGTGTGACATACCTGGAAACAAGAGGAGCCCAGAGGAAACATGAAACACAACTCTAACTGACCCACAATGGAAGGTCACTCACCTAACATAGGTCTCACTTTCCAGCTCCTCTAACGTGAACAGTGGGAAATCCTGACTGGTATACCTGAGTGTCGCATGTATGGTGGTCAACATTTTAAACTTTTCCTGATAAACCCTTGGGGAACAATAAGTGATCACCATCTCCATTACTAACTCTGCCTTCTGTAGGGTACCCAGTAACAACTTGCCATTTTTCTACCATCAGATGACAATGCCACAGGAGAGGATAATAGTCCTGTGCCAGTTAAGGAAGTGCTAAAGAACCCTCAGGGATGGTCAATAAGCTCTGTTGATGTCTAGACATTGGGTTCCAACAGGAATGTTAGATTTGAGGAAGGTGTAGTGGCCCCATTTATAATCCAGGACTCAAAAGGCTGAGGATGAAGATTATGATTAGTTCAAGGTCAGCCTAGGCTACATAGGAGACATTATTATTATAAATAAATGCTGTGGTTTCACCAACTTCTTTTTTCTTACACCATTCCTTATAAGTGACAGGACCTGCCTCAAAAGAAGCTAAAGATGCTGGACAGGGCAAGTGGCCAAAGAGAGTACACATTAAATGGTCAAAAGTTCCAGGCACTCATCTTTCCCCTTGCTCTGGCCCTAACCTAGGAGGCCAAGAACACACCAGTCACATGTGCTCAATTCCAGGGGCTACTTATGGAAAAGAGTGAGAACACTGCAGGCACTATAGAAAAAGCACCAGTGTGACATTATTCCTGAAGGACTGCTGGGATCACCAACAGTCCTCTCCAGGAAAACAACAACAACAACAAAAAATGCCAAGGACATTAACTTCGGAAGTGTCAACAGATGGCGGCCTCACTGCCTCTCCCGTCTCTTCCTGCACAACTGCCCCTGAGGGAAGAACTGTGAGACAGATCAGTGTGGTGCCCTAAAGCTCTGACACTCGCCATTACCTCTTGCTGCTTCTCCTCATTGGGATAGGTGTCTACAAACACTCCAGCCCACAAATTTGTCCATGTTTCCAAACACAGGCCCTAGAGAGAGAGAAGAGATGATGAACAATGACATAAAGCCAGGAGTTGACAAAGGGCTAACATCTTATATGGCAGAGGAAACGGTGATAGTCAAATGACCCAAGCATTTCCTACGATGAGCGCGCACAACACACACACACACACACACAAAAGCACCCAGCAAAGTGCATGACCGACAGCTGGGCCCACGAACAGCTCAAGTTGTTTGTTGCTGAAGGCAGGAAAGAGGGAAGGCCACTGCAACCTTGTTTGGTACTACAGTAGCTCCCTGATCCAAACTGGTTGCTAAGACCTCCTACCTACAGAATTCTGCTTCAACAACACCCGGTGAAGATTATGCCCCCAAGAGAGAACTGAATTCCCAAGTTCTATTTCTCGCTGCAAGAGATCAGGTCAAATCAGGTTCAGCCTGCCATCCACTTGGAGCACTGACTCCAACAACAGCAAGGAAAAAAATTCTTCTCTTAACTCAAGTGCTGAGATTGTTGAGTGTGGATGTCCAGAAGAAACCAGCTCACTGGCCTCCAGTGTGCACTCAGCCAGCAATGGCTAGGCTTCACAGGGAAACACAGAAGAAACCAACAAGCAAGAAATCATCGCAGGATGAGCCAAGGTCAGACTGCTTAGGATTCAAACCCCATTTTAGAGACTCAATGGGCTAATGTTCATTTACAGACATGAAAAGAGAGAAAACTAGAAGGGCCCTTCTCAAAAAGAGGTCACAGGAATAAACAGTCCTGACACACCCATGCAGAAGCAACCCAGGGTCCCTAATACCTGGCTGCATCCGATCCTTTGTGTACCAGATTGCCAAGCCGTCTCCATGCAGATTCTTCTTCCTTGTCCATGGATCTTGAAGTGCACCTGCAGTTCCCAGTCTTTCAGGAAACATGGCTAACATGAGGAAGACAGAGGTGTAAGGGAGGAGTGTGAAATTTGAAACCCATTAGCCCTCAGCAGCAATCTACAGACTTGGAAAGTGGCTTTGGTAACAAGGCTAAAGTTAAAATGGTATCTAAGACTTTGGAAGTACTCCTGCATAAAACTGAACAGACTGAGCCATTCAACTGTTTAAGGTACTGTGTATAAAGGGTTAAGTAAACCATCTGATTATCCTCACATCTTCCAGCAGAAACAGGATAGTACATGCAAGCTGGAAAAGGCATGTTAGTCTCCCATGATCGACATCTACCCAGCAGCGCATCTCAGTCAACTGGGTAAAGAGGCTTGACTTAATACCTGTTTGCAACTGAAGCTTATTCCTCTGACAGAAGGACTCTAAAAAGCTGGGATTCAAAGAAAGGTCAAAGCCTCATTCATTAAAAAAAAGAAAAAAAAAAGAGTAAGAAAAGCTAAGAGGTTTCCAGGGGTAATTAGCAGATGCTATGAAGAACTCTAATTAGCTAAGCTGGCATTTGGCCAAGCTGAGGGGCAAGCTTGAGTTCCCAAGAGAACAAATAGTAAGCAACAGTTCCCAAAACCTTTGTGCCCATGGCCAGGAAGCATTAAGTGTGCCAGAGGCAAATGCCATCCCCTTCCACTGGGACAACCTCTTGGGGGTGGGAGGACAGACTAAGGAGATGGGTGTCACTCAGACTTCTGTCCAGTTTTGGTATTGAGTATCAAAAACCTTATAAAAACAGAGAAGCAGTGAGTGGCTGGCTAAGTGTTCAGCACAGTTAGTGTTTTCAGGAGGAACACAGTGAGTACAGTATCTGGTTGGGGGAGGTTCTAGTGAAATCTGTGAAGGAGGGAAGGGTTCAGCCGGGTTTGGCCAGGTTCAGCCAAAGGCTTTCCAAAGCCTGTTCTGGCCTTGAGCAACACATTGCTTGATCATTTTCAGTTTTTTGTTTGTTTGTTTTTAATTCCTGGGACGTCATCCAAAAGAATTAGCATTAGGAATACAGAGTCAAAATGAAAAGAGGTTGGAACTTTTTCACAGCAGGGAGCCCTGATATCTCCAATAGTCTGTCCTATTCTGTCTTTTCATTTTCGGTTATCTCTCTGCTGTTTCATTTAGCTTTCAGGGCAAGAAAGACTTCAGTGGCAGAAAGCCGTCCTGCAGCCAGAGGCAGTATGATAGCCCTGGAAGAAGGCAAGGCAGAGGACAGAGTCAGGAGGTATCTAATTCTTGGCCTTGGGTATCACAATGCTATACAGTTTTGTTTAACAGTGGTTCTGAAACTTTGCTGCATGTTTGAAAACCCCAATGACCTAGCCAGTAGTGGTGGTGCACGCCTTTAATTCCAACACTCGGAAGGCAGAGGCAGGTGGATCTCTGAGTTCAAGGCCAGCCTGGTCTCCAGTGATTTCCAGGACAGCAAGGGCTATACAGAGAAACCTTGAGGGAGGGAGAGACCCAATGACCAAATTGCAACCTATTCCAATTAAATCTGGATGGGATCCAGGCATAAACTCCAGTGGACAGCCAAATTTGAGAACCACTTGCACAAACTATATATCCTACTCTAATAGCTCAAAAATAATTCTTGGTTTCATTCTGTTGAGAATATAGGTATCAGAGAGTCTTATAGATTAAGGCTTTAATCCTTGTACATGGATGCAACTGAGAGCAGGTCTAATAACAGCATATATTTCTGTTACTCTTGTAGTAAACTTTGCACCAAGTCTTTTCGTGTCCACTGTCTGACAACTCAGACAGGCAAGCCAAACAGTCTCATGAAGTCAGTTTAACAGGTAGGTGAAGGCATAGAAAACTGAGAGGCTAAGCGACCTGCCTAGGGCTCATGGTGGCTGGGTAACCAAATTGGGTTTAGGATCCAAGTCAGTCAAGTGATTCTAGCATCTTTCTGCCATGCCCATATTGAGCTCAGCACTACAATCTAGGTTACGGGGCCAGCCTGTGCAGATGGCTCACAGAACAAGTGCTCTTAGCCCTCTGTTCCTTTAGAGCTCTCAGAGAAAACGAACAAAAAAGAGAAGAAAGTCCTCTTTTATGAGACCCACTCACAGCATCTACAGCTAATGAGAAAAACCATGGGAGTGTAAGATTTTCCCACCCTCATTTATAGGAGCCCAGGAGAAAATATCAATGGATGCCAAAGTCATCCCTAAAAGTAACATGGTTGTGAATGTTTAGGAAGGACCTGGAAAACGAAAAGGATCATCTTACACTTGCACAAAACACAGTGCAGCCATACCAGGTGCTTACTTCTTGCCATCATATCTCAAGGAAGACAACTAGAAAGGGTCCAGAGGACAAACACAACGACTAGAATAGCTCAAAGTGATTGTCACACTGAAATAGAAACTTAAACTCTTGACTGAAACGAGGGAAGGCTATTAGGATTAAGTTTGGGATATATGTATTTCTTCCTTTTCTTTTTTTTTTTTTTTTATTTCCCCCGAGACAGGGTTTCTCTGTGTAGTTTTGGTGGCTGTCCTAGATCTTGCTCTGTAGACCAGGCTGGCCTTGAACTCACAGAGATCCGCCTGGCTCTGCCTCCTGAGTGCTGGATTAAAGGTGTGCGCGCCACTACCCAGCTGAATTTCTCAATGCTTCTTAGCAAGTATATATTTAGTGGTAGTGTCCCGCTATGTTGCCCAGGCTGAGACTGAATTTCTGGGCTTAACTGATTCCCTGCCTTAGTCCCCAAGTAACTACAACTACAAGTGCATAGTACCATATCCAGAGCAGAGAGGTTGAATCAGAAGGATCACAGGTTTGAGGCCAGCCTGGGCTATTACCAAGTTCAAGGACAGCTTGGGTTACATGACAAGAAGCAAACGACAAAAACAGTAACAGCAACAAAACAATAGTTTTCTGTTTTACAAAGTAATTAAATAAGATTTAAGCTATTAAACCACAAAACATGGTATGTCAGGCTAATGAAAGCTGAATTATTTGCCTAACAACAGGGCAACAGAGAAATATCTGATTTCTTTATTATGAAGTTCACCATTATCTCTGAAATAAAGACTTTTACTTTTTTTTATTTATTTCTACTTTATGTGCATTGGTGTTTTGCCTGCGTGTATGTCTACGTGAGGGTGTCAGCTGCCCTGGAACTGGTTTTGAAAGCTGTGGGTGCTGGGAATTGAACCCGGATCCTCTGGAAGAGCAGACAGTGCTCTTAACCACTGAGCCATCTCTCCAGCCCTCTAAAGACTTGTATTATCTTTAGAAGATGGACACTGGGAAAAGATGGTAAAACCAAAGTCACTTCTGAGCTTTTTTTAGGACATTCAGGGTCCTAACACAGGAAGCCTTACCACCCGATTCCACAAGGCACCCTGTTTACTTTGCATATCTGGAGTGAGTCGGATATACTGGGTCATCACCATGGCATTGCCCATCAGGTTCCACAGCGAAGAACTGCTCGTTCCCAACACTATGGGAGGGAATACATCAACTCATATTCTTCATCAATTAGTTCACAAAGCCACACAGATCCTACCAAAGTTGCAGCCATTATCTTTTTTTTTTCAGTATTAATAAATAAACCTTTTTTTTTTTTTTTGAGATGGATCTTAATATGTTACCCAGGCTGATCTCAAATTCCTGCACTCATGCAATCCTTCTGCCTTAGCTGCTTGAACCTGAGACCACAGGTGCTTGCCATCACACCAGGCTTCCTTCACCTAAGTCCTTCAGGTGAACCCAACGCACCTCAGAGCTGTCATTTATGCATGGCACAGTAACCATAGTTCAGATCCAGTCTTCCCATTTTATGTGGAGGTCAACTTCAGCAAGATTTTTCTCATTTATACCAAAAAGAGACTGACCCTCAAAGCTGTGGGCTTAATCATATTCTTCATTTAAAATCAGTCTCTCAAATGTGAAGCTGATTCTTCCCAAGTCTCGAACTATAAGTGTCTCCAGGTTGAACCCTGTCTAACCCATAGTGTCAGCAGGGACAACGCTAAGGAGGTACTCGGTAGACCTTGCTAAATAATGAAATCGTAGCAATAGCGTGTAGCTTTCTGCGGTTTGAATCTTGTTTTCTGCACCCCCATATCCGCAGCTCTGTGGGAAAAACAAACTCGTATTAAGCTCTCTGCACTAATTTCTCTTCTTTGTAGACACCTGTGTCAATTTTCTGGCATTGAGCTGTGCTTAGAGACCTAGAATCCCCGAAGAGGGCAAAGCTAAGCAGCCTCTTTCATCATCAGAGCTCGCGGCCTGGGAAGGAGCAGGTGTTCTCACAAAACAGACTTTGTTTCTCTTTTCTTACTCCGACAAGTTCTACCCGGTTCTTTCCCCTGCTTTTATTTCTAGGGCAGCCACCTCTCCATCCCGACACTGGCTCATCGCTAACGGTCCTCAATCATCCCTGCTTACTCTCTCTCTCCTTCTCGTACTTTTTCTGTCCAAATCCAAACTCCTTCCCCTGAGCCCGACACTGGTGACATCTGAGAGCTCTGCCTAGACCTACTAGAAACTTCCAGCGCTCGGAGAGGGACGGGGGTGGGGGCGGACCCTGTCCTTGGGACCTGTTGGCTCATCGAAGCAGCGGGGATCCTCGGGGGCGCCCCTCCCGCTGGTGACAGCGTCTGCGGAGCTACCTGACCGAGCTCACTGTCCCCATGCCCGCCCTCCCCTGCGCGACCACCTCGTCCCGGGCGCCTCACCCTGGTAGGGCTTCGACAGCGAGTGCTCCCGTTTCAAGTACTCCACCGCTTGGCCCGCCTGACGTGCCACGGCCCCTGCACAGACCCCAACAAAAGGAGAAGGAGCCATAGCCTGGCCCCGTCCCGAGCCCACGCGCGCAGCCGCCACCGCTGCCACCAGGAGGGTCTCACACACGCCGCCATCTTTCCCACCGCCGGCCCTTCATCAAAGAGCCCGCCCCTTGCCCAACCCATTGGCCTGCGGAACCATCGGCCCGACCTCCCATTGGCTCCTGGGGAGTCCCCGCCCCGCAGGTGAGTATCTCACCGATTGGCTGGCTGGTAGCAGTTGCCTTGCCAACCCAGGCAAGGGGCGTTGCCGAATAGCCAGACTTTTTTTTTTCTTTTGTCCTAGGCTTCACCAGGCCTGCTAGTTACATAGTGATTCTTAGTTTCTGCATTCTGTAGTAAATTTAAAGTGATAAAACATTTTTTTTTTTACGATCCCAAGCAAATGTTCTATCGTCACCGCCATGTGTATTTTACCTGACCACCAAGCTGTCAGTCAAAAGGGGCAATAGACAAATCCGTTGGTAAAGGATCCAGCCTAGAATGTGGGGGAGCGTTCGGTAATCCCCACCCTCTGGAGACTGAGGCAGGAAGACAGGGAGTTCAAAGCCAACCTAGTGAGTTAGAGAGCAACCTAAGTAACTCATTAAAATGAGACAGACGGCAAATTATAAGATGTATAAAAGACCAAACGAGCATTATCAACCAGTATCACCGGATGACATTTACAGAAATGAATCGTTTGCCAAACTGTGAGGGGGGCGGGGTTGAAAATACACCATCCATTCCCTTTCCATAGCTTCCTTCAAGCCACAATAACCGATATCCATCATGGCTTCATCATCCTGTTATTAATCAGCCCTTAATAGTTTGCCATCACCTTCAGGAAGGAGACATAAGTCCCTCGACTGGCACATAAAGCTCTCTAGCATGGGGCCCTGACCCTCCCCTATAGCCAAACTGCCCACAGAGTCCTATTTTCACCACGTTCCAGCTTCCTCATCTGCTCGCTCACTTCTACTCTTTCAGAAACTGGCTTCCTCTTACCGACTTCCTCCTGGAGGCTTTCCTTGATTCCCTCCAGCCAGAGCATGTGTGCATCTCTGAGCTCTGAATATGCTCCACAGATATCTACAAAGGACTTGTCAGATCTGTGTCTACATCTTCCCAATACACATAGTCAGTGTTAACGCTCTCCTGAGCATGAGTAACAAGAAACACAACAAGAGCTTGCTTCAGGGAAGACCGGCTTTTACTGATGGTTCTTTACAAACTCCACCCCCAAACAGATACATGGTGACAGACATTTGGAACTGCAGTTAATTTGTTTAAGTCATATATGACTGTAAAACCATTCATGACCCACAATGGCCATAGGATAAAATCCAGTCTCCCTAGTGTGGCATTCAAAGCCCTTTACAACCTGATCAGTTCAGTCTGTACAAGTCTATTATAAATGATGTCACTGGAATTATGTAACTCAGTTAACAAATTATGCATTTTTCCCTTTCAAGGAATGCAGTTAATGGGCCACCGGAAGCAGTTCTTACTCATTTTCTATACCAGGCTGCACCAACTCCTCCACTCCCTAAACTTTACCACCAATAGAGAGAAAGGGTTCTAATGGTTTTGAAGAATTATTCCCACTCTGTCAACTAGATTGTATGTGTTGTGCTTAAATAATAAAATTTAACCTTTTATTACTTTTGTTTATTTGTGACAAGTATTGGATCCCGGGTATTCCTCTGCCAATGCAATAAGCCAATCAAGCTGAATTAATAAGTTCAGGGTTTTTGTTTGTTTTGTTTGGCTGGCCTCAAACTCACAGAGATCTGCCTGCCTCTTGCCTCGAAAGTGCTGGGATTAAAGGCGTGTGCCACCACCATCCATTGATTTATTTCATTTTTATGCATATGAGTGTTTTGTTCAAATGTATGTTTGTACCATGTGCATGCTTGGTGCTGATGAGGTCAGAAGAGGGCTTTGGACCCCCTGAAGCTGGAGTTATGGATGACTGTGAACCACCATGTGGGTGCTGGGAACTGAACTAGTCCTTTGTAAGAACAAGTACTCCTAACCACTGAGCCACCTCTCCAGCTTCTCATCTGTCTTTCTTGAGACCAAGCTCTGCTGTATGAACTCAGGAACGTACTTCATCTGTCTGGATCTCAGTGATAAAAATGGGTGTGAGAAGATTAGCACAACCTAGATTGCTGGAAGCATGAGACAAAAGACCTGTGAAGGATACAGATGCACAGTGGCATTCTCAGAGTTATGAGGTACGTGAGGTTTTGTTATGGCTAGCCTACTAATTCTTTTTCTTTTATTTCCCTTTTAAAAAACATTTTTCCTTTTTAAAAAATTATTTTTTGAGACATAATGAATTATGACCAATCAACACCCCAACTCTTCTGATCCACTTCCTTCCCTACCTAACCAACTTTTGTGTCCCTCTTTTTCCCCCATCATGTTCAGTTGCTGTGCCCATTTATTCAGGGATGGTGTGGCCTTCTACGGAGCATGGTCAACCTCCCAGGAACAACGCTGTTGAAGAAACTGACATTCTCCCTCCCGACAGCATCAGTTCCAATGATCCCAGGCTAGGGGTAAGATTTCGTGTCTAGCTCTTCTCCTCTTTTGGGTTTGGCTTGAGCTTACACTGGACTTGTACATGTGGCCATAACTGCTCTGAGTTCATATGTGCTGCTGCTCTTTCACACACACACACACACACACACACACACACACACACACACACACACACGGAAAGGGAAGGAAGAAAGAGAAGAACATAGAACCTACAGGGAAAAGCAGGTTCTTTAAGACAAGTGGGAAGCCTGAGCACGTCTAGGAAACCAGCCTGGAACCTGGAGGGTAACCTGCTCCAAGTTCTGAACCAGCTTGACAATGGCAATTCCCAAGGTAAGGCGAGGATGCTGGTTCTTTCAGAAAGCTGAGAGCCAAGGTTAGAATAAAAACTCAGGGGCTGAAAACTGAAGACTTGTATGGCAGTGTACACCTGTAATCCTAGCACTAAGGAGGCACAAGTTCAAGGCCAACCGGTCTACATAGTGAATTTCAGGTCAGCCAGTGCTATATAATAAGACTGTCTCAAAAAAACACAAAATTCTGACCTTCAATAGGACATTCATACACACGCGTGCGCGCGCGCGCACGCACGCACACACTACACCACACACACACACACACACACACACACACCAAAACTGAAGAAAAACATGCATTTCTCTAAACCTCACATATGGTTGAGGGCTTTTGTTTTGTTTTTCTTTGCCTTTTTTTTCGGGGGTGGGGGGTGGAGGGTGGGGGGGTTGTCTGGTTGGTTTGGTTTCTCAAGACAGGGTTTCTCTATGTAGCCCTGGCTGTCCTGGAACTCTCTCTGTAGACCAGGCCAAGGCCACAAACTACCACTGAGTTGTATCCCAAGCCCATAGCTGTTCCTTAAATAAAGATTTATGTCTTCTGTCTTGAAGATGTGTATGTCCTTTAGTTTCATCATTTCTCAGTGAAAATGACTCCTTGGAATGTTGGGGGTAATCAGGTTTGGATTGCAGCACTGTGCTGTGCTGGCTGGCCTTGTCTAGTCACATGGTCTCAAGCAAGGTAGTTAAGGTGTTTGGGGCCTATTTTTTCTGTGTGTAAAATGGGACTATCACAAAGACTTCACATCACTAAATTACTGTAAATACTGAAGTGGGGTGAGGAGAGAAAGGTGAAAAGACACAGCACTTGATAAGTGGGAGTTTGGGGTTGATTTCCTTTGGTGTTTTGGTTTTTTTGTTTGTTTGTTTTTTGATTTTTTGAGACAGGGTTTCTCTGTGTAGCTTTGCACCTTTCCTGGAACTCGCTTTGTAGACCAGGCTAGCCTCCAACTCACAGAGATCCACCTGCCTCTACCTCCCAGAGTGCTGGGATTAAAGGCGTGTGCCACCCCCGCACAGTGTTTGGTTTTACAAAAGAAAGTCTGGCTATGAAGCCCTGGCTGGCCTGGAACATGCTTTGTAGACTAGGCTGGCCTTGAACTCATAGATTCACCTGCTTCTGCCTCCAAGTGCTGGGGTTACATCATGCCCAATCATACTTAGCTTTAAAAAAATTGTTAATCAATATTTGTTCCCTCGTATCTTTGTTTTTTATTGTTTTAGACAGTGTTGTTATGTAGCCAAGGCTGACTTCAAACCTTTAATCCTCCTGTCTCTGTCTCCCAAGTGCTGAGATTATAGGCATGCATCACAATGTAGCTTTTCTTAAAATCTTATTACATTTATTTTACTTATTGGGGGGCCATATGTACACCATGGTGTGTGTGTGTGTTTTGTGTGTGTGTGTGTGTGTGTGTGTGTGTGTGTGTGTGTGTGTGTGTGTCAGAAGACAGCTTGTAGGAATCAGTTCTCCCTCCATCATGTAAATCCCAGGGATTGAACTCAGATTGTCAGGCTTGGCAGCAAGTGCCTCTATCCATTGAGCCATCTTGCCAGCCAATTTCTCAGCTGGACATCTTCCTATCATATTCACCAACAGACTGTCAACAGTACTGTTCCAACTTTTTAAATTTCTATCACGTCCATCACTCCTCCACTAAGAATTCTTTGTCTTCCCCTAACTGGATAAAAAACCAAAGCACAGGTTGTAGGTCAATGCCAAGTCTTTGACTATAATGTCAAAAGAAATGGAGAGCTTCTGATAGGTTTTAATTAGAGCAGCTATAACTTCTTAGTTGTTTTTAAAGGGTCCCTCTGGCTGTTGACTTAAAAAAAAAATAGATTGTAGGGGAACAGGGTGGAAACAGAGGCCAGACAGGAGCAAATGGGCCATCTGGAGGAGAAAGGAAAGTGGCAGGGCTGGGGGATGACAGAGAAGTGGGGAAATCTAGTTGGATTTTACGTTGTTTTTAGATTTTATTTATGTGTGTGTGTGTGTGTGTGTGTGTGTGTGTGTGTGTGTGTTTTGCCTGCATGTATGTAAGCACTCTGTGTGTGTGCAGTGCCTGTGGAGGCCAGAAGAGGGAGTCAGGTCCTGTCCCCCCTCACCTCGCCCCCAGAACTGGAGTTACAGATGGTTGTGAGCCACACTGTGGATCCTGAGAACTGAACCCAGGTCCTCTACAAGAACAGCAAGTGTTGCCGGGCAGTGGTGGCGCACGCCTTTAATCCCAGCACTCAGGAGGCAGAGCCAGGTGGATCTCTGTGAGTTAGAGGCCAGCCTGGTCTACCAAGTGAGTTCCAGGAAAGGCGCAAAGCTACGCAGAGAAACCCTGTCTCGAAAAACCAAAAAAAAAAAAGCAAGTGCTCTTAACCACTGAGCATCTCTCCAACCACTAGCTGGATTTCATTTTTATTTGTTTATTTGTTTGTTTGTTTGTTTATTTATTACGGTTCTGAGGATTGAACCCAGGGACTAAATGAGCTATACTATCAGCCCCAGCTATCCAGATTTTACATAGTCTATGCTTTGTTAAAAAAAAAAAAAAAAAAAAAAAAAAAGACTTACCATGTAGCCCAGGATGGACTTGTATTCACACCCCTATTGCCTTAGGTTTCTGAGTGTGGGGATTATAGGCCTGAACTACCACACCTGGTGAAAATATTTTTTAAAATTTCTTCCAAAGGACGGAATAAGGCACTCACTACCAAGCCTAATTACCTGAGTTTGATTCCCAGGCCCCACATGGTGAAGGAGAGAAATGACTCCCAAAAGTTGTCCTCTAATTTCTGTATATATACCATGGCACATGTATGCATGAGCACACGTGTGTAAGCACACACACACACACACACACACACACACACAAATAAATGTAAAATAAAATTTTAAATTTGTTGGAAAATAGTTTTTTTTTATCTGAATTTTATCCAGTTCTGCAACCCCAGCATTCAGAAGGCTGAGGCAGGAGAATCTTGAGCTCAAGGCTGTTCTATCTACACACACACATACACATAAAAGAAAATTTAAATTAAAAAAAAATCCTGCATTTGGCCATGCAGGGCAGCACAAACCTGTAATCCCATTTACTTGGGGGGGGGGGGGCGGGCTGAGACTGAATGGTCACAGTTCAACGTTTGCCTGGGCCAGCAGCACACAATTTCAGAGCAGTCTAGGTAACATGGAAAGAAAAAGTGAAAAGGTGGATGGGGTGACACTGGGGTCAGAGGTCAGCGGAAGAGCACCAGCCTGGCCGGCACGGGTTCAATCCTTAACACAGCTAAATATATAAACAGCACCTGTACTACATGTGTAGAGACATACCTCGTGACCGTTCCATACACAAGTATTAATGCACGATTCACACTGTGTTAGATGTCAAATAATCTAGAGACAGTGCAAAGTAAGCAGCATGGGGGCCAGGCATGTCAACTCGACAGTAGAACACTTTGGTGGCATGCATGAGGCTCTGTTTGATAGTTAGTGCTTCAGAGAAGAAAAGAAAAGGTTGGGGGCGGGAGAGATACATAGCCATGGGTTTCGGCATCCTCTGAAGGTCCTGGAACCAGTCCTTTGAGGATACCAAATAACGACTGTACTTTCAGTGCATAGTCAACAGAGTTTGTGGATGAGACATACAGAGATGTGATAGAAAGCAGGAGGGGGGGGGGCAAAGCATAGCTCCAAGAGATTTAGCCATATCCACTGGAAGGACAGAACTGCTATATAGAGGGGAAATTGTGGGGAAAGCTGGGTACAGTAGTGCATGTGGAGGTAGGGATTTGTAATCCCAGCACTTGGGAGGCTAAGGTAGAATGTTTGTGAGTTGGAGGCCAGCCTGAGCTGCAGAGGGAGTTCAAAACTGGTCTGGGCAGCTAGTGAGACCCTATCTCAAAATAATAATAATAATAATAATAATAATAATAATAATAATAATAATAAGAAGAAGAAGAAGAAGAAGAAGAAGAAGAAGAAAAATAACAACAACAACAACAAAAGTTGGGGAGATGTCTTTGCTTGCTGTGTGCCCCGGGGGTGGTGGCACACGCCTTTATTCCCAGCACTAGGGAGGCAGAGGCAGGCCAATCTCTGTGAGTTCAAGGCCAGCCTGGCCTACAGAGTGAGGTCCAGGACAGCCAAGGCTGCACAGAGAAACCCTGTCTCAAAAGAGAGTGAGTGAGTGAGTGAGAGAGAGAGAGAGAGAGAGAGAGAGAGAAGAATGCTTGCTGTACAAACACGAGGAGCTGACTTTAGGTCTCCAGCATGCACATAAAAAGCCAGGAGAGGCCATGCATGCCCAGTGCTATGGGGAGTGGAGACCAGAGGAAGGCTGGGGCCTTGCTGGTAGCTGGTCTACCTATAGGTTCAGTGAGATGCTGTCTTAGGGAAATAAGGCAGGGAGTGATAGAATAGGAAACCCGATGTCCTCTTCTGGCCTCCCCACCCACATAGACATAAGCACATCACCACAGACATACATCGTACACACAACAAGAAAGAAAATATTTTTAAGTAAAAAGAGAACTGAGGAGTAACACAATGGTGGGGTGCTTTCCTAACATGCATGAGTCTCTAGATTCAACCTCTAATACAGAAATAAAATAAAAGAGAGGATTACCAGAGTCTTAAAGAAAAAATGCCAGCTTCATTCTGGTGGTTCTGGATTTGTTTGCCTGTTGGACACCTAAGCAGAGAACAGTCATCCTCGTAAAGCTAAATTTCCAATCTTTAAAAGAAGCAATTGGATCCAGGTGTGGATATCCCAGGAGGGTTGATCTGTGGTTAGCATGCTAGTTACCTTTCCATAGAGTATCCGACAGAACAGTTGAATGGAGCAAGGATTAATTTATGGTGGGAAAGCCATGGCAGCAGAAAGGTGTAGTAGCTGCTGTTCACATGGTGTAGACAGGAAGCTGGAGGAGAATCTGATATACCCTTCTACAAAGGCCCGCCTTCTTGACCTACTTCCTCCAGCCAGGCCCCACCTCTTAAAGGACCCACAGCTTTAAAATAGTACCACCACTGGAGATAGGTTATTCAAAATGTGAGCCCATAGGGGACATTTAAGATTCAAGGTTGGCTGGGAGGTGGTGGTGCACGCCTTTAATCCCAGCACTAAGGAGGCAGAGGCAGGTGGATCTCTGTGAATTCGAGGCCAGCCTGGACTCCAAAGCGAGTTCCAGGAAAGGCGCAAAGCTACACAGAGAAACCCTGTCTTGAAAAAAACAAAAAAAAAAAAAAAAAAAAAAAAAAAAAAAAAAAAAGATTTAAGGCTGGGCTAGGCATGGCGGCACACACCTTTAATCCCAGAATTTGGAAAGCAGAGGCCAGGAGGACTCCATGCATTTGAGGACAGCCTGGCCTATGTAGTGAGTTTCAGGACAATTAGGCTTAAGGAGACCCTCTCTCAATTAAGCAAAGCAAAACAAAAAACAATCAAACATTCAGTGAAGGGGATGTTTCTGTATATCCTGCAATAGCCAGACCCCTGATGGCTATTTTCAAATGTACAGTCTTTATGTGGGTTCTTCCCTGCAGAATAGCAGATACGGTCCATGTGACCAATGGAGTAGAAATTTAATAGGAAGTAAGTAGCAGTTTGTAGTTTTGTGAGGCAAGATCAAAAAACATACCTCGTCTTCCCCCCAAACCCCTTCTTGGACCACTTATTCTCGGGAAAGCCAGTTAACATGCTGTGAGCAGATCGAATAATGCAAAGCTACAGCCTCTTGCCAGTGACCAGAGATAAGGACTTGGAAGCGGATTTTCCAGCCCCCAATCAAGCATTCAGATGACTGCAGCCCCAGATAACACTGAGTACAACTTGTGAGCCCGACCACCCAGATAAACCATTTCCTAGTGCCTGAACCTCAGGAATTATGACTTAATAAATGTTTACTGTTTCCGAGCCACTCATTGGGGGGTGGGGGTGGTAATTTGTTATGCAGCAAAAAAAAAACAAACAAACAAAGTTGCTGTTATTTTGCTTTTATTTATTTATTTATTTATTTTGCTGCATAACAAATTACCACCCCCACCCCCCACTGAGTGGCTCGGAAACAGTAAACATTTGTTAAGTCATAATTCCTGAGGGTCAAAAAAAACAAAACAAACAAACAAAGCAAAATAACAGTAACGGGCTGGAGAGATGGCTCAGAGGTTAAGAGCACTGACTGCTCTTCCAGGGTCCTGAGTTCAATTCCCAGCAACCACATGGTGGCTCACAACCATCTGTAACGAGATCTGGCACCCTCCTCTGTATACATAATAAATAAATAAATCTTTAAAAAAAAGAAAGAAAGAAAGAAAAACCAAAAAGAGAGAAAGAGGGAGATTAAAAAAAAAATAACAGCAACAACACCAACATACCTCTCACATTCAAGTGGTGGGGGTGATCTAAGAAAAAAAGAGAGATGGTCACTTCATGCCGCCATCAAACCTCTGCTTCGGCAGACTTGACGCTCCGCCCCAGGACTAGCGTAGCAGAGGGATGAGAAATGGAGAAAGACATAGGGCAGAGAGGGAGTTTGGTGATGGGGCCGTCTATAGGTAACCATTGGGATACTATGCTCAGAACAGTGCTTGCAGGCCAAGATGTTGTGTGACTTTTCCTGGGTAAACAGGAAGCAACATCTGTCTATTTGTGCCAGATGGGGTGCTGGCCACAGACCAAAGAAACAGTTCCATCCAAATCTAGCTTAGCTGGGTTTGCCCACAAGAATATGGATGATGGATCATTTACAGGAGCAGAGATGACTCAAAGGCGGCTGTATCACTGAGAAGCCCACTCCAGCAAGGGTGACGCTAAAAAGCTGCATCCCTAGAGCTCCCTTTCAGGGCTTGCAAGCAGGCTGCTACGCCTGGTGTGAGAGTCTCTTTTCCCCGGCAACTGTCACTCTTGTGTAACCGTGGGGGACATCCTGAGCCTTGGAAATTTAGTTTAGAGTCTTAGTGAGCCTCCCTTCCCCTGCAAGGGAAGGATTTTTCCATTCCAAGGAAATCCCTACCAACACAAGAGTCACCCAAACGCAAGAAAGGCAGTGGTAAGCATGACACAGAGCTAAGATGAACCTGTCACTATAAGAATCCACAATCTAAGACCGGGCGGTGGTGGCACACACCTTTAGTCCCAACACTCGGGAGGCAGAGCCAAGCGGATCTCTGCGAATTCGAGGCCAGTCTGGTCTACAAAGTGAGTTCCAGGACAGGCTCCAAAGCTACACAGAGAAATTCTGTCTCAAAAAAACCAAAACAAGAGGGCTGGAGAGATGGCTCAGAGGTTGAGAGCACTGCTTGCTCTTCCAAAGGTCCTGAGTTCAATTCCCAGCAACCACATGGTGGCTCACAACTGTCTGTAATGAGATCTGGTGCCCTCTTCTGGCCTGCAGGGATATGTGCACTGTATACATAATAAATAAATTAAAAAAAAAAGATTTACTTTAAAAAAACAACAACAACAACAACAACAAAAAAAAAAAAAAAAAGAAAAACAATCCATACTCTAGGCTGGCAAGGTGGTTAAGTAGGCAAAAGTGCTCACCATTAATGACCTGAGTTCTATCCCTAAGACCCACATGGTGGAAGGAGAGAATTAACTCCTGCAAGTTGTCCTTTGACCTCCACATGTGAACCACGGCTTACACTTACACGCACACACATTCGCACAAATAACTGTTTTAAGAATCCACGATCTGCCCAGCCCGGGCACACCTGTAGTCCCAGCACTCAGGAGACAGAGGCTGTAGGATTACCCCAAATTCAAGGCCAGCCTGGGTTACATAGTGAGTTCCAGGCCTGTCAGGGCTACATAGCAAGACCTTGTTGCAGGATAACAGAGAAAACTGGAACTCTGGACACAAGTTATACTCAACAAAGCACTGATGACCAAAAGTGGAGTGAGGAGGGAGAGTTAAATTGTGGAAGATTGCTGGGTGGTGATGGTGCATACCTTTAATCCCAGCACTCGGTTAGTGGAGGCAGATGGATCTCTGTGAGTTCAAGGCTAGTCTGGTCTACAAAGAATGTTCCAGGACAGCCAGGGTCACACAGAGAAAGCCTGTCTCGAAAGAAAGAAAGAAAGAAAGAAAGAAAGAAAGAAAGAAAGAAAGAAAGAAAGAAAGAAAGAAAGAAAGAAAAGGAAGAAAAGGAGAAAAAAGACTTTAATTAAAAAAAATAGATTTATTTTCTTTTACATGTTTGAATGTTTTACCTCCATGTATTATACCATGTGCATGGTATAATACACCTGAACCTGGATCTTTGGCAAGAGCAACTAACAAGTGTTCTTAACCACTGAGCCATCTCTCTAGCTCTTTATTTTAAAAAATGATGTATATGTCTGTGTGTCTGTGTGTGGGTACATGCATGAAAGTGTAGTTGCCTGCTAAGGCCAGAGAGGGTATCGGAGCCCCTAGAACCGGAGTCCAGTGAGCTGCCTAACCTGACTAGGAATTGAAGTTAAGTCCTCTGCGAAAGCAGAGCACACTCTTAATAGCTTAGTTATCTCTCCAAGCCCTTGACCAGCTTTATTATTGTTATTTTTATTGAGACAGGGCCTCACCATGTAACTCTGGCTGGCATAGAACTTGCTCTGTAGACCAGGCTGATCTCATACTCAGAGAGATCCACCTGCCTGTACCTCAGGAGTGCTGGGATTAAAGGTGTGCACTGCCACACGCAGCCTTGATTGGGTTTTTAATGTTAAAAGTTATACTAAAGCTGTGGATCCTTCCAGATTTTCTGAAGAAATGTGATAGAAATTGCTAAAGCACTTTTACTTGGGGAAAAAAAATGAAATTCCTCGAAACAGTATTTACTTTTCTGTTCCTTGAACACGGGTCCACAGGAAGATGCATAGGAATCCTGAAGGGTTGGAATCAGGAGAAGCAAAAATGGGGGAAAAATCCACTTTTGTGTGTGCCTTAACAGGTTTCTTAAGCTTTCCAAATCTCCATTGGAGAATGCAATGAAAACTCCACATTGTTCCAAAATAATGTAAAGTAAGTGTTGGGCACACACCTTTGATCCCAGTTCTCAGGAGGCTAAGGCAGCAGATCTCTGTGAGTTCAAGGTCAGCCTGCTCTACATAGTTCCAGGACACTCAGAGTTACACAGTGAGATCTTGTTTTGAAAAAAAAAATTAAACATACATAAACAAAAAGATGTAAAGTGAGCAAGGATTTGTGCTGCCAATGGGGCTGGGCATGGAATAAGAAACAGAGGAAAAAAACAAATAATAATGACTAGTTTTCTTAATTTTTCATTACTATAAAAAGGGGCTGTAGCCAGGCTGTGGTGGTGCACGCTTTTAGTCCCAGCACTCAGGAGGCAGAGCCAGGCAGATCTCTGCGAGTTCAAGGATAGCCTGGTCTACAGAGTGAGATCCAGGACAGGCACCAAAACTACACAGAAAAACCCTGTCTTGAAAGGGGGGTGGGGCGTGTAGAGATGACTAAGTGGGTAAAGATGCTTGCTGCCAAGCCTAAGGACCTGAGTTCAAGCCCCAGTGCCCACATAGCAGAAGGAGAAAGCTAACTCTGGAAAAAGTTGTCCTCTGATCTCCAAACACGTGTAGCAGCAGCAACACACACACACACACACACACACACACACACACACACACTCAAATAAATAAATACAAAAAAATATTTTTTAATAGATTTGGTTTTTTTTGTTTGTTTTTTTGTTTTGGTTTTTTGAGAGAGGGTTTCTCTGTAGCTTTGGAGCCTGTCCTGGACTAGCTCTGTAGACCAGGCTGGCCTCGAACTCACAGAGATCCACCTGCCTCTGCCTCCCGAGTGCTGGGATTACAGGCGTACGCCACCACCGCCCGGCCTAATAGATTTGTTTTTAATTTATCACTGCTTGTCAGTACCCACAGGGAAGCTCACAGTCTGTAACTCCAGTCCCAGGGGACCTGATACCCTCTTCTGCTTCTCCAAGGACCCTGAACCCACACGGTACACAGACATATATTTAGGCAAACTTTCATAGTCACAAAATAAAAATAAAATCTAAAAAAAAGATGTTTTTTAAAGAAAACATACCACGGAAGATGAAGAAGTGCCCATCCCCAAGGACAGGAGTGGAGTGAGTGAATCATGGAGAGGACAGACCCTAGAACAGATCAAAGTATCCATTACCATTCAATCCAAGCTAGCCTTTTCCTTGATGTATTGGAAAGAGTTGTATTTTTTCCCTTTGGTTGACTAGTATCTATCTGTCCATTTGTTCTTATAGCAAAAATCCCTGAGGCCAGTTAATTTATAAAGAACAGAAGTTTACTGGACTCATGGTTCTGGTGTGTGAGCAGCCAACGAGAACCTTTGTCTATGTCCTAACATGGGGGAAGGGCTGCCATGGAGAGACTGAAAGCATGCCAGGTCCTCTCTTCCTCTTCTAGAGTCACTACCGCCCTCATTCTAGCAAACTTGCCTCATCCTAATTCTTTCTCAAAGTCTCTACTTCCAGATACCATCAACACATGACTTTGGGGGCCGAATTTCCAACACATGAATTCCAGGGGACACACCCAAACTCTAGCCCCAGTCGTTCAGGCAAGATTTTAAATGAGGACAGAGCCTGCATCTGATTCAGTCCCCTTGTGGAAAAGGCCCTGAAGCCTGGCAACACACACTACAGGCTCTCTCTAAGGAGCTTGTGTGGTGGCGATCGTTCAGCTAAACCTGAGGAAATCTGGACACCTGGGAATGAAGATCTCCTATCCTGATTTCAGGGTGGGGCAGGAACACAATCAAAACTTGCCTCATTGATTTGCCAAGGTGATTGATTGCCACATTGTAAAGTCACCATGTGTCTTAGGGTCACTATTGCTGTGATGAAACACCATGACCAAAGCAACCTGGGGAGGAAAGGGTTTATTCAGCTTATGCTTCCACATCATAGATCATCATCAAAGGAAGTCAGGACAGGAACTCAAGCAGGGCAGGAACCTGGAGGTAGAAGCTGATGCAGAGGCCATGGAGGGGTGCTGCTTACTGGCTTGCTCCCCATAGCTTACTCAGTCTTCTTCCTTATAGAACTCAGGACCACCAGCCCAGGGATGGTACCATTCACAATGGGTGGGGTGGTAGGACCCTCCCCCATCAATCACTAATTAAGAAAATGCCCTACAGTGAGAACTTATGGGGCTTTTTCTCAGTTGAGGCTCCCTCCTTGTGTCAAGTTGACATTAAACTAACCAGCACACCATCAATGTGAACACCAATGACAGAGAACTGACAAAGAGAACATTCTAAGCCTCCTCCAAGGGCAGTTCCTGTAGGATGTGTATAGCAACACACGAGACCTATATTATTCTTGCTGTGGATTGGTCAAGAAATCAGTTTAAGCCAGGCGGTGGCGGTGCATGCCTTTAGTCCCAGCACTCAGGAGGCAGAGCCAGGTGGATCTCTGTAAGTTGGAGCCCAGCCTGGGCTACAGAGTGAGTTCCAGGAAAGGCGCAAAGCTACACAGAGAAACCCTGTCTCGAAAAACCAAAAAAAAAAAAAAAAAAAAAAAAAAAAGAAAGAAAGAAAGAAATCAATTTAAGCTGGGTGGTGGTGGCACACATCTTTAATTCTAGCACTTGGGAGACAGAGGCAGATGGATTTCTGAGTTCGAGGCCAGCCTGGTCTATAGAGTGAATTCCAGGACAGTACTACACAGCACTACCCAGGATTACACAGAGCAACTGTCTCAATAAATAAATAAACAAACAAACAAATAAATAAATAAATAAATTTGACTGGGTCAAGATCAGACTTTTTCTCTCTCTCTCTCTTATGAAATAAAAAACCTGGGCCAGAGAGAAGGCTCAATGGTTAAGAGCTCTTGCAGAGAGGATCTGAGTTCAGTCCCCAGCATCCACATAGTGACTCCCGAACATTTATAATTCCAGTTTCAAGGGTGCTAAAACCCTCCTCTGACCTCCATGGGCACCAGGCACACATGTGGTGCACATACATACATACATACATGTAGGAAAAACACATACACATAAAAGTAAATAAATCCTAAAACATAAAATGTGACACAGGGGCTGGAGAGATGGCTCAGGGGCTCAGAGCACACACAGCTGAGCTGGGTCCAGTACCACATCCTGTGGCTCACAATGGCCTCTAACTCCAGCTCCTCCCACTCCTCCCGCTCCTCCAGCTCCTCCAGCTCCTCCAGCTCCTCCAGCTCTAGGGGATCAGATACCTCTCCCTTTCCTGGGCTCTGGTACACACACGGTACACACACACACACACACACAGAGAGAGAGAGAGAGAGAGAGAGAGAGAGAGAGAGAGAGAGAGAGAGAGAGAGAGAGAGAACAAGGAGTTAAAAATAGTGTCAGGAAACAGACGCTGGCTATATGCTTCCTCCTCTTCTACCCTAGTCCCTGACACTGTCCTTCTGCCTCTTTTTATTTTGTTTTTTCGAGACAGGGTTTCTCTCTGTAGCCCTGGCTGGCCTGGAACTGGCTTTGTAGACCAGGCTGGCCTCAGACTTGTAGAGCTCTGCCTGCCCCTACCTCCTGTGTACTGGGATTAAAGGCGTGTGCCACCATGCCTGGTTTAACAATATTTTTAAAAGCTGAGGAGATGGCTCATGGAAATGGTAGATGCCCCATATGTGTGGTGATCCCAGCCTCAAAAGGCAGAAGCAGGGAGTCCTTAGAAGAGCTGGCTGGCAGGACTGGCCATATTGGTAAGCTCTGGGTTTGAAAGACATTGCCTCTGTCTCACCAAGGATTGCACAAGTGGGAGCTTCTGTGGAATTTCTTTGAAATTAATTTTAGTCAAAGCCAGGTGGGCATTGGAATGGTCATTAGTCCTTATAATAATTCTCTTCATAGTCTTCTCTCCTTTTCTCCATGCTGTAGATTGAACAGCATATTGAACAGGGTCTGGCATATGCTAGGCAAAGCAATCCACCATCTGAACTGCATCACCTGCTGCCTTACTGTTGCCTTACTGCTGTTCTGTGTTGTTCTAGGGTCCAGAATCCAAGGGCACCGGGGCTTTCAGCTTCCTGTAAACCTAAGGAACGATTACAACATGCTGTCCTTTGCATTTTCTCTTATTCTTTTCAGGCAAGGCTGCCTCCATCTGTTATTATTTAGGATAAGAAAGAAGCTTGAGGAAGTCAGACTTGCCAAGGCCAGGAATGAGTCTACCCATTGATCAGCTTAAAATCCACACAAGGGTCAGACCCTGGTCAGGTGCTAAGGGCCAGCGATCCCAAGCACTTCGCTTTTAATCCTTTGTAAATATTCCACGTTTGTTATCTCAGTCTTTCGTTTTCTCTAGTGATCACTGGTTAATCCGTTACAACACAAAAAGGTCAGGGCTGGAGGTGTAGCTCAGTGGTTGAGCATTTCTTTATATGTGTGAGGCCCTGAGCTCTCTCTCCAGCACGGTATAACAAAGCACCTTGAAGAGGTGGGTGTGAAGACATTTGCCAGTAATGCCAGCACTCAGGAGCTTGATAGCCAAGGATATTGAGTTCAAGGCCAGTCTGGGTGACCCTGCCACAAACAAATAAAAAGACAACCCATTGAACGGAAGACAACAGATGTTAATCACAATCTTAGAACCAAGGACTTGTTTCAAGACTATATAAAGAACTAGAAGCCAGGCGGTGGTGGCGCACGCCTTTAATCCCAGCACTCGGGAGGCAGAGCCAGGCGGATCTCTGTGAGTTCGAGGCCAGCCTGGGCTACCAAGTGAGCTCCAGGAAAGGCGCAAAGCTACAAAGAGAAACCCTGTCTCGAGAAAAAAAAAAAAAAAAAAAAAAAAAAAAAGAACTAAAGATGTAGCTCAAGGCTAGAACACTTACCTGCTGCTACTCAAGTAAAAACCTTAGGTTTGATCCCTACACCAAAGAATCAAAAGAGATGGAGACAGACAGACAGAATCGTTGTGTGTTTTCGGAAGCAGAAGAAAAACCTTGCTGGGATAACCAGACTTGGGGACAGTGGATGTTCCAGTGTGGAGGCGGCCGTGGGCAGCAGAGGGAAGAGAAAGGTGAGTCCTGGGGTCTACAGAGGCCCTCAGATCCGTGTGACCTGGTGCTCTTTACAGGGGCTCTGGATAAGCAGGGCTTGGGGCTCCTGGATGCTGAACTGTAGGTTTCTCTCCCTGATTTGCGTAGGCTTCCAGGTTCTGACCCCTTTGAAGACCTGCCTCCAGCTCCCCTCTAGCCAGTATCACTGCCTCTCCGCCTTCCTTGCTTCCTTCCGCACAGAGGCCGAAGTGTCCAGATGTGATCTTTTTTTTTTTTTTTTTTTTTTTTTGGTTTTTTTGAGATAGAGTTTCTCCGTGTGGTTTTGGTGCCTGTCCTGGATCTCGCTCTGTAGACCAGGCTGGCCTCGAACTCACAGAGATCCTCCTGGCTCTGCCTTTTGAGTGCTGGGATTAAAGGTGCGCACCACCACCTCCCGGCCCAGATGTGATCTTGTTTGAGCCTATGTGACCTTTGTCTTAGCGTCTCCCTCCTGCCCCACCATTCTCTACAGATATTCCTCTGGAGAAAAGGGAAGAGAGGAACAAGACTGTGTGGCCAGGGGTAGATGGGGACACACAGTGATTAAAAAAAGAAGGAGGGCAGCGAGGGAGGAACCTACTATTATTGTTTTGCTAAATGACCATGTTGCCAAACTGCGTTTTAAATATTTATGTGTATACCCATAGATTTGTGCTGCTCTCTCCTTGGGTAAGTGAAGCGTCTTCTTGCAAGGGGACGCAGAAGTAGTTGAAGTACTGAGAATGAGTGAACGACTCTGAGTGCTCAGCCCTAAATGGGACATCTATACTAATAGCTCCCTCCACCATCTGCATCACTAAGGCTCAGGGAATATTTTAGGAGACTGGGGGGGGGGGGCGAGCGGGGCGGGGCGGGGGATGGGTGGTGGTGGTGATGGAGGAGGAGGAGGAGGCTGTAAAAGCAGGAAGGTGGAGAGCAGAGCCGTGAAACGCTATCTTCTGGACATGACGTGGTCACCACCCTGAAGAACTAGTAACAGTCGTGGTTACCACACGAGATCGGGCCAGTCAAATTTTCGGAATGGATGGGGGAGAGGCTCCTGAAATCCTCCGCCCCTAGCTGAGAAACTATGGGCAGTTAAGAGCTGGTGGGAAGGGAAGGTAAGTTCTCTTCGAGAGTGTGGCCACTGGTAGGCTGCCCGTGTCCCGGGTTATAGCCCCACACCCAAGCACACATGGGTAGCACCAATCTGACTCAGTGGCTTCTTAGAAAGGGGGTGGGGCATGAGGTTGGAGGGAGACATACTGTGGGTTGGAGGCCCAGGGGGTGTTGAAAAGGGGAGTAGATACGATCAAAACACATTGACTGTATGTATGAGTTTTTTTTTTCAAAGCAAGGGACAGGGGTGTGTCCTCTGTAAAAATCCTGGCTACATCATTTATATCATGACCACGGTATAAGCACATCTATTGAATTCTTGCCATAACCTGTGAAGACCTTACCATGTACCATCATACAGCACTCAAGAATGTTCCAGAACTCCAGGCCTCATCCCAGTGTGCCTAAAGAACTCTGACCCCAACACCGGGACATCCAGCTTCCTGTGTTCTGCCCCCAGGGAGAATACCATGGCAGGTGCCCAAGGGACCTTTGAAACCTACTTACCCAGTTAATACCAACTCTCCCTCTGCTTTGTGGCTTGGCATTCCTGCCTGAGGCACATCCTTTCCTTGTTCTGACCCTCTAACCTGATGTTTTCACTTTATTCTCTGACTCAGTGAAGTCAGAAATCATGACACTCTCTATACCCAGGTCCCCATGCCCTCACTTGCTGGGGATGATTTGAGTTGGGATTTGCACTAATTTTCAGCTCATTTTGTCCCATTGTACAGGGAGAAAGGTCCCTGCTCTCCCCCCCCCCCTGAGACAATGCAATGGCTTGGAACAAGGACACATGTAGGCTTATGGGGGGACTTGGGCACAGGCTGTTATACATACTGATGATGGCTTGCACCATCCCCTGATAAATGCCCTACTGTTCCCAAACAGGCTTTCCACTTCAGGGTCCATGACACACCCCAACTGACTTCCAATGTGGGTTTAGGGCAGGCTGTAGACGCTGGGCATCATTAGCAGGAAAGCAGTGTTCTTTTTGTTTTTGTGGTTTTGTTGTTGTTGTTGTTTTGTTTTGTTTTTTGGGGTTTTTTCCCCCCACATTTCCTCCATCTTGGGAACCTGGAAGGTGAAGAGACTAAGAATCCAGCTTGGAAGGGTTAGATACTGGTTCACTAATTGAGAGTCCTTCATCCTTCAAGGCCCAGCATTAGTGTGATGTCAGGGACAAGAAAAGGAGTGATACCCCTTAAGGTAGCTTCATTGCCTAGGACTACGAAGAAGCGGTTGCACCTACAGGAGAGGTAGACATCCTGCCATAGGCTCTACCCTCAGAAAAGACCATTCAGGTCCAAAGAGCCCATGAATGGAGTGATTTGAAATGCTCGTCGCCTAAGGAGGACCTCCACTCAAACTCCTTACTTGTAAAGGGAGACAACTCAGATGAATAAGGATTTGCCACCCTGAGGCAGAGAGACAGGTGCCTTTCTCTGTCCCCAAAGAGAGAAGTTTCTCCATTCTCACAGCCTAGTTGCTCTGAGCCATCCATCCATTCCTGATACTATATGCTTTGTTGTTGTTTTTTTTATTTTTATTTATTTATTTATTTATTTATTTATTTATTTATTTATTCTATTATCAGCTAGATACAGTACAAATTCTTATCCTAATAGTGAAATGTTTCACTGAGGCTTACCCAGTGATTGAGTAAAACCAAAACTTATTCTAAGCCACAGTCATCCTAGGGTCCCTCCTGCTATGTAGCCTCCCTGGTTCTGTGGGTTGCAGTCTGATTGTTCTTTGCTTTATTTCTAGTATCCACTTATGAGTGAGTATATACCATGTTTGTGCTTCTGGGTTTGGGTTATCTCACTCAGGATATTTTCTAGTTCCATCCATTTGCCTGCAAATTTCATGCTGTCATTGTTTTTCTCTGCTGAGTAGTACTCCATTGTGTATATGTACCACATTTTCTTAATCCATTCTTCAGTTGACGGGCATCTAGGTTGTTTCCAGGTTCTGGCTATTACAAACAATGCTGCTATGAACATAGTTGAGCATGTATCTTTGTGGTATGATTGAGCATTCCTTGGGTATATGCCCAAGAGTGGTATGGCTGGGTGTTGAGGTAGATCGATTCCCAATTTTCTGAGAAACCGCCATACTGATTTCCACAGTGGTTGTACAAGTTTGCACTCCCACCAACAGTGGAGGAGTGTTCCCTTTGCTCCGCATCCTCTCCAACATAGACTGTCATTAGTGTTTTTGATCATTGCCATTCTGACAGGTGTAAGGTGGTATCTCAGAGTCGTGTTGATTTGCATTTTTCTGATGACTAAGGATGTTGAGCATTTCTTTAAATGTCTTTCAGCCATTTGAGATTCTTCTTTTGAGAAATCTCTGTTTTCCTGATGCTATATGCCATAGATTCTTTTCTATATTACTCTATGAGAAAATATGGCAGATGCCCTACCTAGAGGTGCAAGCTGACAGCCACCAACACTGAATCACAAGCCTGACCTCCTCTGACACCTCCTATATCACCATTTATTTATTTATTTGTTTATTTATTTATTTAATGTGTGTGTGTGTGTGTGTTGTGTACATGGAGTTGAGAGGTCAAGGTCAGGTACATTCTTCCACTACTGGCCACCTTATTTTGTTGAGACAGGGTCTCTCACTTACTCTGGAGCTCACTGATGTGCCAGACTGGCTGGCAACAAGCCCAGGGATCTGCCAGTCTTGTCTCCCAGTGCTGGGATCACCAACATGCGCTGTTACACACACCTTTTTTTTTGTTTACATGAGTGCTGAAGAGCAAACTCAGGTCCTCATGCTTAACGTGGCAAACACTTTAATAACTGAGTCGTCTCCCCGGGTCCCGTCGCTCATTCATTTTTTTTTTATAGAGTAAGTCCTGTTTGCTCTGCTAGATCAAAGAGGAATTTCATTTCTTTTTAGATTTGTTTAATTTATGTGTTTGACCTTTAATCCCAGCACTTGGGAGGCTCGGATATTATTATTATTATCATTATTATTATTAGTATTTTGAGACAAGGTTTCTTTGTGTAGACATGGATGTTCTGGAACTGGCTCTGTAGCCCAGGCTAGCATCCAACTCGGAGATCCGCCTGTCCTTGCCTCCCAAGTGCTGGGATTAAAGGCGTGTGCCACCACTACTCCAAATTTCATTTCTTTACTTCGTGGTATCTACTCGTGTTCCCTAATCACTATGGGAATCCAATTGTGAATTAACCTGACTTTAACAGTGTGTTTCTTAGCAGACCCTCACCATTGTTCCTATCTTGCTTTTTTTTTCTTCCTGCTTCTTTACATCTACTTTTAACCCCAGGGCTGCCTTTTCTTTCCCTCTGTTGGCTTCTGTTACTTACACTGAACGTCCACCTACAGCCCCCAAAGGGCAAAATGAAAATAGTCAATTGGTCATAACAGAATGCGAAAGTTTGCAAGGACAGAAAGGGCAGGCGGGGGGGGGGGGGGGGGGGGGGAGGCATGGACAACTGGGATGATGAGGAAGCCTGGGAGAAGATTGTTAGGGACCCGGGGTTGCTTTCAGACAATGCAGGTGGCTCTTCCGTGTTGGGGGAGACAAGGAGGGGACAGGAAGTTTTGGCCAGTGCCCAACCTGAGGCTACTGTTCACTAAACACCTAGCCTTCTGGACACACTGTGTGTGTGAGGTGAGGCACGAGGCACTTCCTCCGGTGGGTTGTTTACCAAAACCCCACCCTTAATGCCAGAGCTCCCAGTTCAGCCTCGGCTACCGAGCCTCCCCCACAACACGGCATGAGTGTTCCCTTCTGTTTAGGCTTTTTGCTGCTGGTATTGATTGTTGCTTTTATTGGCAGACTGTGTACCAAAGTAAAAATAAACCCGGGAGTTTGTCCAGGGAGACAGTGAAGGGCTTTCTATGTCTCCAGGGTCTGGGGAAGCCTAGCGGGGAGACCCAGGGGTCAACCCAGTCCCGGCTGCTTAGTGTAGCTCCGCAACTAAGATAAGGATGTGTGTCATCCGTGCCCTGCCCTTTCCAGGGTGGGCAGCTGTGGGTGGATGGCTGTGGTCATCCTCACACACTCAATTCATAGCTGCCGAATGACATCCAAGCAGGGCTGTCCAGGAAGCAGTGATCTCAAGGCTAGAACAGCAGCCACACCTCTGTTCATTTCCACATGCAGCTGCCTCAGCTGGCCAGTCACCACAATTTGGGGTGAAGGGTATGGTTCTGAAAGAGCAGGCAGCAACAACTATTACTACATAGGCAAAGCGGATTCACAGAGAGTTGTCCTGTCATGTGCAACGTGGAAGCCAATTGTTCCCACATACTTAGCCAGGTGGTGCTGTGTTATTATTCTGTCTGCCATCTAATTAAAAACTAAAACTATAACTAAAATACAACCAATCTAGCATAGTGGTGCATGACTGTAAACCCTGCACCTGGGAGTGAAGGAAGGAGTTCAAGTTCAGGATCAGGAGTTCAAGTTCAGCCTCAGACTTTGAGAGTTCAAAGCTATATTGGGCTACCTAAGATCTTGTTTCAAAACAAAACAATCATTCTTACTGTCATTTACAGACAGGAACTCGGATTAACGGCAGAGATCCGAAAGGCCTAGGATTTGTGCCTAGGTTCTTACGGAGGCAAAATACTTTTGGGTCGCCAGAAAGATTCAATAACTGTTCTGTATGTATTTATTTGCTTATTGCCATTTTTTTTTTTTCAGGTTCTAGGCTGTAAACTCAGGTGGGCAAGGATTTTGGCTTGCTCGTTGCTGTATCTTCAGAGCCTGAAACAAGTGTCTGGCACACAATGAAAACCCATCCCTAAATAGAAATGACAGGTGGCAAACCCAAGTTAAAGCCTAGCCCCTCTAGGCGCTTTAGTGGTCCGATAGAGCCCCTAGGCAGAAGCGAGCAGCGGACTAGGGGGAGTTCGGGGGCAATGACAACCTACTTCTGGCCTCGGGTCAAGGTCAGCAAAAATCTCAGAAGTGAGGAGATTGTAATGCCAGCCTGAGTCCTCAGGTTCCCTTTTTTTTTTTTTTTTTTTTTTTTTCTAAATCAGGAAATGCATCTTTCTCCCTGTGCCCGCGGAGAAGCGCCGCCCGCCCCGGAGCCGAGCTACAGCGTGCAGAGGACCCGGAAGGAGCCGGGCGCGCGGGGCCTGGGAGCCGGGCTCCCCAAGGAGGAGCGCGGGGAGAAGCCGGGCGCCGCGCGGGGGCTCGACGTGGGCGCATCCCTCCCGCGCGGGCTCCCGCGTTCGCTTAGCGCCGTTCCACCTTAAGCGCGCAGACCTCCTTAAGCCGGGCGCGTGAGCGCGAGTAGGGGCGGGACCTCTCATGCAAATAAGGGCGTGGGGCGGCGGGGCGGGCGGGCGGGGCGCGGCCTGACGTCAGGCCCGCTGCTGGGGCAGTTGGCGCGGCGGCGGCGGAGCGGCAGGAGGGCAGGAGCGGCGGCGGCGCCGAGTGAGGCGCGCGGCGGGGCGCGGGCAGCGGCGGGCCGGAGCAACATGGCGCCGGGGGGCGGGGGCGGGCGGCGGGACGGCTGGCCGGCCCGAGGGCGCCTCCTCCTGGCCGCGCTGCTGCTGCTGCTATGGACGCGGGCGGCCAGCGGCCAGAGCAGCCCCCAGCAGAGCGTGATCCTGGGCATGAGGCTGGCGAGCTGCAACAAGTCGTGCGGGATGAACCCGGATGGCGTCATCTTCGTGTCCGAGGGCAGCACGGTGAACTTGAGGCTCTACGGCCACAGCCTGGGCGAGATCTCCAGCAACCTGATCTCCTTCACCGAGGTGGACGACGCCGAGACGGTCCACAACTCCACCAACTGCCTGGAGCTCACCAAGGACTTAGTGGTCCAGCGGCTGGTCAACGTGAGCCGCGGGAACACGTCGGGGATGCTAGTGGTGCTCACCAAGTTCCTGCGGAGGAGCGAGAACATGAAGCTGTACGCGCTGTGCACCCGGGCCGGGGCGGACGGGCCCTGGCTCAAATGGACGGACAAGGACTCCCTGCTCTTCATGGTGGAGGAGCATGGGAGGTTTCTGCCGCTCTGGCTGCACATCCTTCTCGTTTTGGTGCTGTTAGTGCTGTCGGGCATATTTTCTGGCCTCAACCTGGGGCTTATGGCCCTGGACCCGATGGAGCTGCGCATCGTGCAGAACTGTGGAACTGAAAAGGAGAGAAGGTACGCCCGCAAGATAGAGCCCATCCGGCGCAAGGGCAACTACTTGCTCTGTTCGCTGCTCCTGGGGAATGTGCTAGTCAACACCTCCCTCACCATCCTTCTAGACAACCTCATCGGGTCTGGCATCATGGCAGTGGCCTCCTCCACCATTGGCATTGTTATCTTTGGGGAGATCTTACCTCAAGCCCTGTGCTCCCGACACGGGCTGGCTGTGGGTGCCAACACTATTGTTCTCACCAAAATCTTTATGCTGCTCACCTTTCCTCTGAGTTTCCCCATTAGCAAACTCCTGGACTTCGCCTTGGGTCAGGAGATTCGCACTGTTTACAATCGGGAGAAGCTGATGGAGATGTTGAAGGTGACAGAACCCTACAATGACCTGGTGAAGGAGGAATTAAATATGATCCAGGGCGCCCTGGAACTAAGGACCAAAACTGTGGAGGATATCATGACCCAGCTCCACGACTGCTACATGATCCGCAGTGATGCCATCCTGGACTTCAACACCATGTCGGAGATAATGGACAGTGGCTATACGCGCATTCCCGTGTTTGAAGATGAGCAATCCAATATCGTAGATATCCTTTATATCAAAGACCTGGCTTTCGTGGACCCCGATGACTGCACTCCGCTCAAGACTATCACTCGTTTCTAACAACCACCCAGTTCATTTTGTTTTCCATGACACCAAGCTGGATGCCATGCTGGAGGAATTCAAGAAGGGTAAGGACTGGTGTAGTTGCTGGTTAAATTCCCTTTCGAATTTACACCCCCTCCCCCCCCAAGCATCCCCTGCATGTTTTTGTGCCTGCCGGTTTTACTCTTGCGTTTGTGTGATTGGGTCTGTGTCCGTCCCTCCCTCCCCCCCCCTCCCCGGACCATCTATTCCTATGCCCCTGAGGGGAATGTTATCAGGTGCAGCAGAAACCGTTTTCAAGCCTTTGCCTTCCGCCAGGTACTGTGCTTTGTGTTCAGTTGAATGGAAAAGAGACACACTTGTCTGGAGCTGGGGGAGGGATACAGAGTAAGGCTCGTGCCTGTGAAGAGGCAAACACCAGGCCTCCCCGAGATTTAGAGAGTGAGGAGAGCTGAGGATGTCCCAGGGGAGGGGACATTTGAGGGGAATCTTAAAAGATGTAGTGGCTTGGTCCTGGGTCAGACCCCTCTTGGGAGGAAGCCAAGGATGAGCTTGGGGCTCAGCAGGTGGTCCTGTCCAGTGGACCTCTCTTAGCTCTGCTGGTCAGTGACCACCAGGAGAGAGGCTGGAGTCATTTGCACACCTCCTCCCTCGAGTTTGTTCTGAGGTTGGAGCTCTGGAAGATTTGGGGCCAGGGGAGTACTGTCAGTGGCCCTCCGGCCCACAGAAGTGTAATTGGGAGGTCTCTCCTTGGCTCCCAGGCTCACAACAATGCCAAGTTGCAGTTTCCACTGTTTAGCAGAAGCCTGGAGACCAAGCTTTGGTCATTGTTACTCCTTTGCCCAACATAAACTTGCCCCACCCCACCCCCAATCTTAAGCTGGCCTTGCCCTGCCCCCCCCCCCAGTCTCTGTGTGTGTTTTCTAACGTGTGCTTGGCTAGCTCCCAGGTAGATGGTTTATTCCCCGTCTCAAAGCTCAAGGCGCACACCCCTTTCCTTATTCCCAACAAAGACTTCTTCCCTCTTCTATCCTGAAACCCTCAAAGTGGCTGTAAACAAGGTGATTATAGAGTAAAACCCTCCCAGGCTGAAGGAGGTGAGGACGCAGAAAGGGCCACTCTTTTGAGAAGAACCTGAGGCCATTTTGTAGGGACTTTTTCTTCATAATCTTGGTCCCAACCGTCTTCCCGTATGTGGAGCTGTTTCTGGCAAAGGCCCAAGCTAACCTAGGAACCCACTTTTGGACCCTACTTGTGGATAAGCCTGGGGTCATTTCTGAACTGGCAAGTGGTGGACAGTCTTGAAATGGGATCAGGAGAGAAGAGATCGTCTTGCCAGATTTGGCCTTAAAAGGTGTACTTGGGTCAAGTCAGGGTCAGGGTCAATGCCAAAGGGCAGATTGGTACCCTCTCTTTTTAAGTGTTCTAGACAGATGTCAGCATCAGAACTAAACCGAGACAGGAGATAGTCTGGGTGGCATGGAAGGAGATTTGAGGGTACAGACCCAGGAGCCTGTTTTTGCCCAGGGTCAGAGTCGGGGCACAGGGCCAGTGGGGAGTGTGTCCACCTCCGTCTTGCAGCTAGGGACCCTGACTGTTTCTCTCCGGTGATTTCACTAGGATCCTGCTAAAGACTCACATGGTGAAGACTTCCTTCTCACCTGCCTCTGTGGTCTTTGAGGTGGTTGCTGGTGACGTACATACCCACCAGTACCTCCCCATCAGTTTGCTCAGATCTGGATCCAACTAGTATGGATTGGCTCAATTTGGTGTCCAGCTCCTGATCAGCAGGGCTGAACTCTTCTGTGGGAGCATGCTGGGTCTGGGCAAGGCATCTTGGGACTCTACTCTGTCCTGTGAAGAAGTGTACTTTCATTGAGTTGGGAAAAAACAGAGCTGGCATCTCTTAGGCCGGAGCACTTCTGGGCTGAACCCTCTCCCAGAGTTTGGTCCACTAGAGGCCTGGGGCCTGAGTCCCGGCCTTGGAGTGTGGATCCCAAGCAGTTCACAGGGAGGCAGGTGCGGTCTACCCTCTGCATCAGGAGATGTCACTGTGTCACGGTGGCCACCCCTTATGAGCAGACCCTGGGCCTTGTGTGGTGCTTTCTTGATGTCTGGAGGGCTTAGGAGACCAGTCTTAGTTCATAAATTACCACAGAGGTATCCTGCCATGTCCATGCCTCCCACTGTGTGGCCTCTCCTGGGTTTTTCCATCTGGTGCCTGCTCCTATTCTGAGGCTGCCCGGGATGTGGCACACACACCTCATGTGCACTTACAACTTATAAGATTTTCTTTCCGAGTTTAGCATCTGGAAGGCTTCTTTGGTTTTGTTGGTATTAAGAAGGAACAAGCGATAAATTCAGCACTACCAGCATTATGCCAGATGGAGTGGCATATATTTTAGGGTCTTTGCTGGATCTTTCACCCCCAAATTGTGTGAAGGCATTTGACCCCGCTCTGTTGGAAGCCTTCTGCTTAGCTGTAACTTTCTGTCTGTCTGTTTGGGTTTCTGTTTTGAGTCGAGTCGGGGTCTCGCTTTGTAGCTGAGGCTGGGCATGCCTCCCAAGTGCTAGGATTGTAGGTGTGTGTCGCTCAGCCTGGGAGCTGTAAAAAAAAAAAAAAAAATTTTAAAACCAGGTTCTTCTATCCCCACTCCCCGGCTTTTTAAGTTCGTTGAGAATGGGACCCCCGCCTTGTTGGTTTTCCCCCACTGAAGGCCTGCCCAACAGATGGGGCCTCAGTGAACGTTCAGTCGGAGAAATGAATGGGTGATTGTCTGCCAGGCTCCTCAGGCTTTCCTGTTCCTTGATCACACCTCGACACTCCCACTCTGGGGCCTTTGCCCTAGCTGTTCTCCAAGAAAGTTAGAGTGGCTCCCTTCCCCTGTCCTGCCTCTTCAGCATCGCCTCCGAAAGGCCTTATGCTGTAGCCCCCACATCTCGCTTGACCTTCCCCATCCTCCACCCTGTGCTCCTCTTTCCTCTTCTCATAGCACATCTCACCGCCGGCTCTGGCGCTTCGTGGTTTGCTGTGTTGTCCATCTCCACCCAGTACCATATAAGATCCAAAGGGCAAGCTCTCTGCTCTGATTGTATCGATAGCTCTGGAATAGCCCTTGGCACATAGTAAGGCCTCAATAAAACATTCATTACCTAGTGAATGAATGACTTATCAGATTTGGGAGACAATTATTCCTAGTCTAGAAGTTTTAGAATTTTGAGAACGCTAAATGGAGGGCTGTGGCATCTCCATCTGCACCGGAAAAGCCAGGGGGTTCCTATAATAATGTCTTGATCCCAGGCATGAAGAGTTTGGGCTTGAGTTTCCATTGCTAGTTGTTTCCCTTTGCCTGCTGGTAAGCCATCTTTGGCCTTGGGAGGTTTTTTTTTTTTTTACCCAGCCTCCCTCATTAAGATGAGTCATGAAATGCCCCTGCATGGCCCAGGGTGTGGGGAGCTGAATTCCCCTAGGATTAAGGCAGAGAATCCTGCTTCCTACCTCAAGACAGTTACCATGAGATGCTTATCAGCCTTCCTGCCACGTTCAGGAGGCCACAGGTGCTTTAGGGACGGACCTCAGGAGTAAGACTTTGTGTGGCATGAAGATCTGCCAGTTAATCAAGGCCACCCAGATTCATGTCGTCTGAACCTTGGCCCTTCTCCTGGAACCTCGCCTGCCACTGTTTGCAGTACTGGGTGTTGGGAGTGGGTTTGTCCCAGCTTGGAATCCTGAAACAAGGGTGCCCAGTGACTCCTAGCCCAATTTACACTTCACTTCCCCTCAGATGCTTTTGCAAGCACTAACACAGAGTCATGAATGACGCCCCACGCATGCCTTGAGCTATCTCCCAGCTTTTGCTGTGCCCCCTCCTGGGGTAGTCCTGCCCCTCCCAAGCCCTTAGCTCATCTTTAACCATCTTATCTTTCCCCACCCACCTTATAACCCTCTGGACCACTGTAGCGCTAAGGACATAAACTCCACCCAGCCAAAGCTGGGGTTATGTTCTACCTTGGTCAGTGAACTATACGAGGTGACCTTGAACCTGTTAGTACTCCCCTCCGCAAGTCAGTGGGGTGTAATTTGGAGGCGAAAGCAAGAAGCTAGAAATATTTTCATTTTAAAAAAAAAAAAATCCCTCCCACATTTCCGTCTGTGCCACGTCAGATTTTCCCCGTCTACTTAACTTGATTCCCAGAATAACTGTAAAGCCAAGAAAAAGAACAAAAACAAACCACTGCATGAGTTTTGCGTTCCCTCTTGATTCCTGTCATCTGCCACACCTTCATAACTTCCCCCCCCTCCACCTCCCCTCCAACACCTCCTTGTTCATGCATTTGTTCAACAAACATTTAACTTTTTGCAGCCTGTGTGTCAGACACAGTGCTGGCTGTTGGGAGTCAGAGATGTGGGAAAAGCCGTCTATTCACAGAGTTCACAGTCGGCCAGGGAGACAGACAGACAGACAGACATGCCACCACGGTTTGGTCGTGCAGATGCACAGACAGGGCAGGGGGGGACCGAGCGAGTGGGGTGAATGTCCGAATGTTTGAGGTGTCCGGCTTGTGATCTGGAACGGCTAATGTGATTTACCTGTGGTAGGGAAAGGAGAAGGAGGAATCAGTTTGGCGAGAATGGAGCAGAAGGAAGTAAAAACAAGCCTCACCCTCTGCTGGCTCCTCGTTCAGCACTGTGCGCATCGGAGCTTCTCACACTTGCTCGCGTCCTTAGACCGTCCAGAGTTTGTACTGAAATTCTGCATTTCTTTTTTTTTTTTTTTTTCCTTTTTTAGGTTTTTCGAGACAGGGTTTCTCAGTGTAGCCCTGGCTGGCCTCGAACTCACAGAGATCCGCCTGCCTCTGCCTCCCAAGTGCTGGGACTAAAGGCGTGCGCCGCTGCCGCGCCCCCCCACCCTGCATTTCTTTTTTAAAGTTTGTGAGTATGTGTTGCTCTAACTTTTAAGAGTCAGTTCTTTCATTCTGCCAACGGGCTCCAGGAACCAAACGAGTGCTTTTGCCCTGGGAGTCATCTCACTGGACTGTTTTTTTTTTTTTTCCTTGAGATGGTGTCTCACATTGTAGCCGATGTTGGCCCCACTGACCTTGAACTCACAATAATCCTCCTGCCTCAGCTTTCTAGGTGCTGGGATTATAGGCATGAGTCACCCTGCCTAACAAGGAGGTCTCAGATGGTGCTTGGTCTCAGATGGTGCTTCCGTGGACAGACGTGGCCCACATACTGTGTGGACCATCTAGGCACCTGTGCAGGTGGATGTGCTCACATGGGGCTAGGGAAGAAGGTCAGGGCCGGGATGGACATTGTCATTGCCGAAAGCACGAAGAAGGTGAGAAGGTGTCAAGGATGGTTCTGGGAGCGGCAGCATGGAGAAACTTGGAACGCACAGACTGTTGGGTGGGACAGCTAAGCCCCAGAGGGCTCGGAGACACTGTGCACCCGGTGTCCATCAGCTCTTCATCAGTCAGTGACTTGATCTTGAGGAACTGTGTCTGAGAGTGACAGTTGCTGCCTGTGTGCGGATGGCACTCTGGCATGGGCATCGGTCCCGAGTGTGGCAGCTGACAGAGCCCTTCGCCAGCCAGGCTGCTGCCTCCTTTCTTTTTGGTCCTGTGCTGTGAGCAGGGAGCAGAGCTCTGTGGAGCAGGCTGGCACCATGCCACCTGCAGACCGCTTCCCTCCAAGGAGGCAGGGCTCAGAGATCTCAAAGATCTTCTATTGATAGACCTCTCTTAAAACACTTGATGGGTGTGCCGGAGGGCGCCTCCTGTGTCTCGGTCCTAATAAGCGCTTTTTTAGCGTACCAGCATTGACTTTGCAAAAGTCTCATGTTTTTTAATTAGGAGCGCCCAGCTCTGATGTTTTCCTGACAGCACAGGTCAGGATAAGGATCACCGAACAAAGTTGAACCTGCAAACAGATGAGTCCTGAGAGCACCAGATCACAGAACATCGTCCCACGGGGGCTGTGAATAAAAGGAGGGGGCCTCCGTGAGGAGGCTGGCTTGTTGCTAGAAGTCTGGAGACGCAATGAAGCGAGACGACCTTTCACTGGGTTCTTCACAGGTGCCGGGACTTAGACAATGGCTGTCAGATAGGAAGTGACCTCATTGACCTTTTGAGCCCACTTTGGGCAAAAGAACTTCTGTCTGTTGTAATTGCTTTCAGCTCTTCGGAGGAGCTTTGGAGTGCGGGTCACTGCTTTCTCCGGGTACTCCTGCCCATCCTAGTACCATCCTCTAGACAAGCTTGGCACCCTGAATACCAAGGGCAGCTTTGAGCAGAAGGAAGCATGTTGTGCCTTGGGAGTTACACTTGCCTGCCAGCTTGGGTCTCCTTAGAACGGACAGCGAGTGTGTTTAGCCTTCACTGAATGTCGGTCGCTAAAAGGCTGCACAGCCAGGGAAGTATGTATAGGAGGAGGGTGGACCAGGCTCCTCTGTCACTGTCTTTAACATGGCCTCCTGGTTCCTTTGCCTAGCCTATGAGAAGGGACAGGCTGTCCTTGCTTGTCCTCAGGCTGGCTCCCTCTTCACACTTCTTGTGGCTTAAGGACACTTTGAATTTCTGGAGGGAACTTACTCTGAGGATATAAGGGTTATCCAGGCTCCTCAAGTACCCACCATGACCCTGGGCTCTGCTGCCATTTCACCCGGCCTCGATCCAGGCACATCTGCATGGGTCACAGCTGCCGTCAAGGGCTGCCTCAATGGGCCAGTCTGCCTCACTTGTCCTGGACCATAGTTATCCTCACAGCTGAGCATGCCAAGATAGCCTGTTGCAAGAAGCTTAGAGGCTATGTAAGGGACTTCTGAAGTCTGGATTCCTTATTTCTATTCCTGTTTTATTATTTGGAATCTCCATTTATTTATTTATTTATTTATTTATTTATTTATTTATTATTTATTTATTTATATTTTTTAGAGACAGGGTTTCTCTGTGTAGCTTTGCGCCTTTCCTGGATCTCACTCTGTAGCCCAGGCTGGCCTCAAACTCACAAAGATCCGCCTGCCTCTGCCTCCCAAGTGCGGCCGCCGCCGCCGCCGCCGCCGCTGCCTCCGCTGCTTTTATTTTTATTTTTATTGCTGTTCAATGAGACACGCATCTCATTGCCAGAACTTTGTAAATGACAACAAAAATCTAAGCCAAACCAAACTGCCAGCATGTGACCAAGAGGGAACTACTTTGAATATTCTGATGTGTTGTACAACTTTTTGAGAAATTCACTTTCATGGTTGGGTGTAATGGTGCACACCTGAAATCCTAGCACTGCAGTCTGTAAGCTGAAGTAGGAAGATTGTGAGTTTCAGCCTAGGGCTGCCAGAGAGTCCGGGGAGGAGGTGGTGGGGGGGGATTGAGGAGGGAGATTGAGACTTACTTCCATCGCTTTACTTTTTAAAAATTCTTACAACAAATAGCAGTATCCAAACCGTGTTCGTGGTAACACAGGCCTGTAATCCTGACGACAAAGGAGACAGAGGTGGCAGATCTCTGAGTTTCAGACCAGCCAGGGCTGCATAATGAGACCCTGTCTGAAACAAAACAACAAAAACCATTTTTATTTCCCAGCCACGTGCTTGGCCTGGAGCCGCCCATAGTTACTTTGACATTAAAATCATTGTCTCCACAGTGTTATGTCCTGCTTTTTGGAACAGCTTAGATCAGTTCTCCTTAGGGAAGAAATGACTTACGTTACATTCCTGCACTCCCTTCTTGTCTTGTCCCAGGTGCTCTGTAGGAAGGTGAGCCGAGAGGCCAGGTGTGCGGTGCCAGCCCGTTTGGCTGAGGGTTAAACGTGGTGGCACTGGAGCATCCCCCAGAGCTTGCCCTCAGAGTGGCTTTCCTGCTGCAGGCCTGATCTACTGTGACCTGGGCAGGTTCTAGAAAGACTGGTTCCTTGGGCTCTCTGGAATGCCCACTCTTTGGCCAGTAGGCAGCCTGGAGTCTCCTTGGAAGGAGGATCCCTTCCTTATTCCAGGCAGGCGCGCACACACACACACACCACACACACACACACACACACACTCACGACCCCACATAGGCAGGGAGGCTCATTCACGTGACCACACGCATACCCCTACCCCAGATTTGTATTTGCCTAGATGTGAACACACACACACACACACACACACACACACACACACACTCCCACACCCCTCCCCACATGCACAGGCAGGGCCACACCCTGGTACTTGCAGGCTCTCATACACTTGTATACACATGCACTATAACCTACTCTCAGCTTGCCTTTCTCATCAAGCTTTCCCAAGAGTCAAAAGTAAGTCTGAAAAACAAGTAAACACGTATACACAGCCAGTTTATTTTGTGAAATGTTTAGAATGGTGACCTGACTCTTGAACTCAAAAACATTTCCTTAGTGGCCACGACTCTGCCCATCCATGCTGATGACTGTGTCCACCTCCAGGTTGATGGGAGGGCTGAAGGAGGTCAGGCATGCAAGGCATTTAGCTCTGTGCCCAGTCCTATGTCACTGGGTAGTAAACATTAGCTGTGTTAACTGTTCCTGTTCCTGTTGGCTAAAACGTGCCCCAGTTGCACTGACAGCAACTGATGACCACAGTAGCTCTTACGCACTGGCAGTCGGCCTCGCTGTTCAGCATGGTGCTTTTTTTTTTTTTTTTTAATAGTTATAAATGCACTGAGCTCAACAAAAAGCCCCCTATAGAGCTGTGGAGATGGCTCAGTGATTAAAGAGAAATTATTGTTCTTCTAGAGGACCCAAATAAGTGCCCAGCACTCATGTCTGGCGGTTCACAGTCACCTGTAATGCCAGTTCTAGGGTCTGATGCTCACTACACTCTTATGCACAGCTGCCTCCCCCTCCCCCAGTTAAAAATAAATAAAAAAAGATCTTAGTTTCTGTAAAAAGCCAGACACTCAGTTTTTAAAAGCCTATTATATAACCATATGGAAGAAGTCAGATAGTATCTTATTTGTAAGGATCACAAGCCGAGCTTAAAGAAATAGTACTGGATGAGAACTGAAAATTGGAGATAGTCTCTTTAAAAAAAAAAATTTGTACGCATGCATGCATGTGTGTTTGTGTGTGTACATACATCTGTGTGTGCTATGATGCTGGGGGAGGGTTGGTCAGTGGAAGGAAGGATGGGTCTAGGACTGTTAGCCTAGCATTAGGGAGCTGAGCAGGAGGATTACAAGTTCAAGCCTGCCTGGGCTCTAAGATGAGTGTGGAGGGTCAGAAGGCCAGTTTTCAGGGACAGGTTCTCACCTTCCACCCAGTTCTCCAGATTCGTGGTTTGTGTAATCCAGGCTGGATCCGCCTGCCTCTGCCTCCTGAGTGCTGGGTAAAGGCGTGTGCCACCATGCCCGGCGTTTTTCCCAATTCTTCTGTGGCAAAGTCTCACTAAGTACCCTTGGCTGGCCCTCAACTGATACTCCTACCTCAGTTTCTCCAAGTGCTAGGATTATAGGTGTGTGCCATCATGCCCATATTAATCTTTTGATATGTGTACACATTGTACATCAGTGACTACTACATCAAGCCAATTAATGTATGGATTCCCTCGTGTAATTAACATTTTTCTTGTGTGTGTGGTGAGAACACTTAGTCTCACGTTGTTAGTAAATGCACTCACCATGTGTACAATAGAGCTGTTCAGCTCATTTCCCAGAGCAATATCTGCCCATTCCCCAGGCAGTCCCTCTTTTGCTTTTTAAGACTTTGATGACTTGAGCATCTTGTATATGCATGCTTGTGCAAGTGTGTGTGTGTGTGTGTGTGTGTGTGTGTGTGTGTGTGTGTGTGTTTGAACCTGGAGCCCCATGCATGCTGGGCAGATGCTTTAACACTGAACTGCTTCCCAGCTGCTTGGCCCTTCTTTGTTCTGGTACAGTGGTTCAATTAGTCAGCCTTTTCCTTTGGTTAAGAAAGCTCCTGCTATTCTGTTTAAAATTCATTGCCTGTGCATGAGTCAGGAAGTTTGTCTATGCTGTCTTCTAGAATCTGGAGTTTGTCTTTCTCTTTTAGATCTGTAGCCCTGCTAGAATTTATCTTTGTTGTACTCTGGGCAGTTCAATCTTTATTATTATTTTTAAAATTTTAATTATCTATTCTTGGGGAATTATATACATACAGGTATACAAAGTAACTCTTTTTTCCTTTCTTCCTTCCTTCCTTTCTTTCTTTCTCTCTTTCTTTCTTTTTGAGACAGTGACTCTGTATGTAGCTCTGGAACTCACACTATGTAGAACAAGTTAGGTTTGAGCTGCTCCCAGTGCTAGGATTAAAGGTGTGCACCACTTTAAAAAAAAAAAAGACCGTTAAGAAAACTCCATATTACCCAAAACAACAACAACGACAAAAACATATAGTTGCCCACATGGTCTAGTATTAACTATTGAATAAAAAGACTCCTTTCTGTTGGCACACGCCTTTAATCCCAGCACCCGGGAAGCAGAGGGCAAATTGATCTCTGTGAGTTCAGGGCCAGCCTGGTCTACAGAGTGAGTTCCAGGCAGCCATAGCTGTTGCACAGAGAAATCTTGTTTCGAGTGGGGGAAAGAAAAGGTGCAGGTTTTCTCACTGACCTGTGGCATATGTGTGAGGCTATCTCTGGGCTCTGTAGTCCAGTGGTTTACTTATTATTCCTTATCCCAATACTACCTTGACATAGTGCAGTAGCTTTTCAAATAAATTGATATCTGGTAATAGTGAGTCCTTTGTTTTTAAGGGCATCTTGGCTGTCCTTAGCTTTTCACCTGTGGATTTTTATGAACTGTAGCATACCTATAGATAGCCGCAGGTGGGGGTCCTTATTCCCTCTGCACTTCCGAACAAGTTGTTATAAGTTTTGGGCTTCCCACAGGCCCCCTCGGGTTAACTCATTTTGTTTTATTTTTTGGTGTTAGGGATTGGAGGTTGAACCTAGAGTCTAATGTATGCAAGACAGATGCTCTAGTCATTCCCTAGAACAATTCAAAAGAGTTGGGGAAGCGCAGCATTCAGGATTGCAGTATCGTGTTGAAGGGCGCCTACTGACGCGTGCTGGGAGAGCTGGAGTTTCAGGGTCCATGCCTGTGGAGTCTAGGCACCTTCCCTCCTGGGACAGCAGTATCATCGCCAGCCAGGGAGCCCCGCCCAGCTTGTGCCAGGGCTTCATTATGTAGGCATGATTGATTAAAGTCATTGCCCTCAGAACTGAACGCAGACTCCCAGTGCCCCCCCTTCCCCTCCCCCCCGCCCCCATCCAGGAGCCCAGCAGTGCAAAAGCCCCACGCTTGTATTACAGTTACTGAGTTTGGTCTTCTGGTGACCAGCTCCTGGAGCTATCTGTAGCCTACCCTGAGTTGCCTCCCTACTGTAGCAAAGACATTTGGGCTCCTGAAGCCCTGGCTAAGAACCAGGGTTAAACACCAGGTCTGCTCTTTTGTCATGCATACACGTATAGAGAAATGGAATTAACTTGTATTGTCGACCTTGCTATAAACTCACTCCTCTAATAATGCTTATTCTATATTCTTTGGATTTTGTGCGACTATATCCTCTGTGAGTGATGGCAATTTTGATTTATTTGATTTATCCATTGCCAAGCCTTTCATGTTCTCCATCTTGTTTTTGCCTTATTTCAGTGGTTGGGACATTATAGGTCATAACATCCTCACCTCACTCTTGTTTAGGGGAAATTTTCAAAACCAATCATCAAGGGCTAGTATCTTAGTTAGGGTTTCTACTGCTGTGAAGAGACACCATGACCACGGCAGCTCTTATAAAGGAAAACATTGAATTGGGGTGCTTACAGTTTCAGAGTTTAGTCCATTATCATCATGGCGGGACATGGCAGCGTGCAGGCAGACATGGTGCTGGAGAAGGAGCTGAGAGTTCTACATCTGGATCTGCAGACAACAGGAAGTGAACTGTCTCACTAGGTGTGGCTTGAGCATATAAGAGATCTTGAAGCCTTCCTCCTCAGTGACACAGTTCATTCAACTAGACCACACCTCCTAATAGTGCCACTCCCTATGACCAGCATTAACACATGAGTCTCTGGGGGGCCATACCTATTCAGACCACCGCAGCTGGGGAGTACAATGTTCACCGGGCATGCTGGACACCAGTTCCCTTAGCATGAGGGTGGGAATGAGGATGAGTGAAATAATAAACATGATTCACATGTAATATTGTCTCCTTTAATTTTTATAGACCTCTTTTATCAGTGAAATTCTCCCCTTAGCAGTTAAGTGTACACACACACACACACACACACACACACACACACACACACACACACACACACATACAGAGGCACGCACGTTAGTGGACAGCTGTGGAGCCAGGCTGCTAGGTTTGCATGGCAATCCCCTTTACCTGATGATACGACTGAATGATTAACCCCCTCGGTTCTGAAACCTACTGATTTTCTTTCCCATGTTGAAACGTTTCACGACTGGAGCCAACCTGTCTTCCTCATGATTTATTACCCGCTTTAACATCACTAAATTTAATTTGCTAATATCTTTACTGGAATGTTGGCACCTGTATTCATGAGAGATGGAGCTATAATTGTTTTTCCTGCTATTATAAGATGCCATCAGCTTTTTTAATAGCAGGAAAAATAATTGTTTAATAATTAAGTCTTTCCCCTCTTGTAATTAATATCTCACTTTAGGTGAACAAGTTTAAGCGTATCAGAGAATCCTCTTGTCCTCTTCTCCCATCCCATCCATGGTCTAGTTCCGGCTTCTTACATCACCTCTGCCGTTGCTGTAGTTTTTCTCCCTCTTCAGGTTTGACTATCAAGATCAAGAATAATTTTAATAGTTTGTAAACAATTTGGAAATGGCATATGACGACCAGGAACCAACTGGGGTTCACCAAAGGGAAAAAAACACTTTCTTTTCATTAATGTGTAATGGGTAGAATTACTAGGTTCATTCATCGGAAAACCCGTCCCAGGCTAGGATGGGCTTGGATTTCAGCGAAGCCTTTAGCAGCATTTCCTATCAGATATTTATGGCTAACGTGCACATGTGTGCTGATTGGCTATGGTCTGACTTTTCGGCAGATATGGTAGTCAATTGTTGGCTAATTGCCCACAGGTTTGAAGAATAGGAACCTCCCAAGGCGGCGAGCTTCGAGCAAAGGCCTGGTGGAGAAAGGGTTCTTTCTGGCTGGGAACTCTGGAAGAGGAGGCCAGCACGCCCTGCTTCCGGCTCCGTGAGCCCACTAGACAAAGCCGAGGGGGCTCCTGAAACGAGAACTGGGTGGAAGGGGAGAAGTCCAGGAGGCTGGCAGTGCTGGTGTACTCCTGGGATCCCTGGGACCTCCAGGCTACGTGGCCCCTGCCCTCTCTTTGGAGGGACACCGGATTATCAGCCAGGTCAGCATCTGGGCTGGACATGCTCACACTCCTCTCTCATTTCCGTCCATTGCAGCCAGTGGAGCAAGCTCTGTGTTTTAGTCCTTGCTACCTTGCTTTGGATCCCTGGTATCTCGTGAGTCCTAACTGTCCCTAACCATCCCACCAGGATACCTGAGATCTGAGCTGAATCTATGTTAGATAATTTCAGAAACCTTTAAAGAAACCTATCCTCGACGCTATCTCAAATACGTGGAGATATCGTCACAAGAGTTTCCAGATGATACCAAAGGGGACAGCACAATTGAAGAGGCTAGCCTTAAATCCACATCTGGCTTAAAAAACCTTAATGACACAGGAAATAAAAAGAATGTGAAGTACTTTTTTGCAAAAAACAAGCCTCCACATGTGGCGATCTAATTCAGATAGTGGAAGTACTGTGTATTGTTACCTGTAGAGATAGAGGTTTTGTTTTTGAGGCAGTCATGTGATGCTCTTCAGTCCCATTTGTCCTGGACCTCATGATTCTCCTGCATCTGCCTCCCCAGTGCTGGGATTGTAGGTCCATGATACCATGCTAGGCATTCTGTATATTCATCATTCAATACCGCACTTCCCAAAGAATTACCGTTAGCTATAGTTGTCTTGGAAAGGTAGGCATATTTTTGAGTGCTGGGGATTAAGTCCAAGCTACTCAAGCACTCAGCACTGTGGCTCACTGTTAAACTACCCTGCCAGCAAGACGAGATTCTGAATGCTCTTCACTCCCTTACTTCCTCTTTTGTACAATGCCAGGCGGGAAATGGTAAACTTTTGTGGAGGTATAGATATCCAGGAGTGGGGGCACATGCCTTTAAGCCCAGCTTTCAGGAGGCAGAGGCAGGTGGATCTCTTGTGAGTTCAAGGTCAGTCTGGTCTACATAGTGAGTTCCAGGACAGCCAGGGCTATGTGGCGAGACTTTGTCTCAAAAAAAAGAATGTGTGTAATACACACACACACACACACACACACACACACACACACACACACACACACACACGCACGCACACGCGCACACGCGCACCTTTCCAAGATAACTGCAGCTAACTGTAATTTGGGGGAGGGGAGTGAGGTATTTTAAAATTAATATGTATGGTAATATTTTTACTCCTAACAGAACATTTGGGGGCTGGAAATGCAGTTTAGTTGGTAGAGTACTTGTTTACAGTTTAGTTGGTGGAGTGCTCTTTTGCAGTTTACTTGGTGGAGTACTTGTTTGCAGTTTTAGTTGGTGGAGTACTTGTTTTGCAGTTTAGTTGGTGGAGTGCTCTTTTGCAGTTTACTTGGTGGAGTACTTGTTTGCAGTTTAGTTGGTGGAGTACTTGTTTGCAGTTTAGTTGATGGAGTACTTGCTTGCAGTTTAGTTGGTGGAGTACTTGTTTGCAGTTTAGTTGATAGAGTACTTGCTTGCAGTTTAGTTGGTAGAGTACTTGCTTGCAGTTTAGTTGGTGGAGTACTCGTTTGCAAGTTTAGCTGGTGGAGTACTTTGCTTGCAGTTAGTTGTAGTAGTCTTGTTTGCAGTTTAGTTGTAGAGTACTTGTTTGCAGTTTAGTTGGTAGAGTACTTGCTTGCAGTTTAGTTGGTGGAGTACTTGTTTGCAGTTTAGTTGGTGGGGTACCTGAAGTCCCGGCAGGCCATCCGTTGAGTGTGGTGGTCCATGCCTGTAATCCCAGTGCTTGAGAGGGAGAGGCAGGAGGGTCAGAAATTTCAAGTTATCTTCAGCTACATAGTGAATTTGAGGTCAGCCTGGCTACATGAAACATGTCTCAGAAAAGAAAAAGTCCATTTATACAAGTATTTGTACAAATGCTGGCTGTGTTTTGTCAACTTGACTCCAGCTAGAGTCATCTGAGAAAGGGAACTTGAGGTGAGACAATGCCTCCATCTCATTTGGCCCATAGGCACGCCTGTGGGACATTTTCTTGATTAATGACTGATGAGGGAGGGCCTAGCCCTTTGTGGGTGGTGCCACCCCTGGGCAGGTGGTCCTGGGTATATAAGAAAGTTAACTGGCAAGCCATGAAGAGCAAGCCTGTCCTCAGCGTTTCCCATGGCCTCCACCACAGTTCCAGCTTCAGGTCTGCCCCGCATTCCTGTCTTTCCTCAGTGGACCAGTGCCTCAGGTTAGTTAATGTAAGCCAAGAATCCCTTTCCTTCCCAGTTCGCCTTTTTTGGGGGCTGGGGCAGGGCATAGTCTTCATCACAGTAATAGAAAACCCAAGTGTGAGGCCAGCTGAGCAAAACTCTGTCTCTGAAAAAGTCCTCTTGAGATACAAATTGAAATATTAGATATCTGTGGGTACAATTTTATAGATGTTTACAGATAAAACCTGGGCTTTACTTCAAAAAAAAAAGGCCAGTAAAATGAGTGGGGGTGAAGAGGAAGAGGAAGCAAGATTGGCCAGGAGTCGTTAAGTATTTAAAGTAGATGAGGCTGCAATTATGTTATTACCTCTACTTTTGTATGTGTTTAATATTTCCCATAATAAAGAGGTTTCAAACCTAGAGATTACTAATGGAATGAAAAATCAAAAGCATGAGCATGTCCCTGGGGTGGGAGACCAGTCTTAGGGTCCCTGTCTCTCTATCAGCAGCTCCACCCCAGGGTGCTGAGGTTAGCAGACTGTTTGGAGCAGGCCACAGCCAGTCACCCCCTTGCATAATGATGCTGGATGTGGCTTCTCTAGTGAAATTCAAGGTCGAGGTGTATAGTAGGAGTCTTAGTGGCACTTCCTGGGATCCTTCTCGGGTACATGACTGTGGGACACATAGACTTTCTGGAAAGAAGCTCACCCTAAGCTGTGATGGTGACATCATGTAGGCATTTACTATACAAAGAGGCAACTGCGGCATGGCCATCTTTATGGGGCTATTATTTCTTTTAATTAAATTTTATTTATTTAGATATATAGGTAGGTAGATAAGATAAGATAAGGTAAGATCTAGTGTGTGTACACATACTGCAGCATAGATTATTAAAGGGTCAGGGTACAGCTTGCTTAAGTGGGTCCTTTCTTCTCACCATGTGGATCCTGGGCTGGGGATTGAACTCGGGTCATCAGGCTTGGTGGCAAGTGCCCTTAATCCACTAAGCCATCCTACTGGCCCTGGTCTTGTTCCTTTTCTGGCAGTGGGGCCCCACTGTGTTGTTCGCCCTGATCTTATGTCAACTTCCCAAGCAGTCAGCCTCCTAAACGTCTGAGACTACAGGGCCGTCCTGACTTTTTATTGTACGCCCATTTGCAAGAGGTGTCTTTTTGTTTGTACCTCTGTTCTTCCAGATATTATGTATGTGTAGGTATTACCTTGATGGTATATTTCATAAAACAAACAACTAAAAGCAGTTTTCCGTTTGTTTGTTTGATTGATTGATTGATTGATTGTGTGTATATACACGTGCAAGATTGTGCCCTGGTGAGTGTGTGAGGTCAAGGGACAGCTTGCAGGAGTTGGGTCTCTCCTTCTGCCTGTGGACAAGAGATCAGACCCAGTGCAGGGACCTTTCCCCACTGACTGAGCCGTCTTGCCAACCCAACATAGTGTTTAAAGAAGTAACGATGAAGTCACCATGTTTGAATTTGCTTTCCTAGTAGTTATTACTGTATATTACTAGCTCTAGAACAACGTCTGATCTCTCTCAAGACACAGAATACACCCAGGGTGGGATCCATGGATAATGACGGTAGCTAGAAGGCTGCTTTTAAAATGGCGTTCTTAGTGAACAATTTTGAGTCGTTGTGGCCAGCTCCCATCAGCCCCAACCCAGTCACTGCACTTCCCCGTGCCGTGGTCAACAAAGGCTGGCCTTTCTAGCTCCTACCTTTCCTCTCTCCGTGTTCCCTCCAGCCTGCCATTGCTGCCAGGAGTCCCAGCACACCAAGCCTCTATCTGCTTGGTGGGGACTGATCTGGCTTAGAGTGCAAGGAACCCCTCATGTGTCCCCCATCTCAGCTGCTAGAGAGGGAGGAGAGTGCACAGCCCCTTCCCACGAACAGGCGGGTCTGGACAGGGCCCACGGTCAGTGTGTGTGCAAACAAAAGGGAAATTTACTTATTTTGGATTCGGACCTAAGTGTAAACAGAGCTGGCACTGACAGGTCCCAGGTCGGCCTGGCTCTGCAGTCTGTGTGGTGTCCGGTGTGTTGTGCTGTCTCCAGGGACCCCTCTCATCTCCTGGCTCTCCTCCTGGTTTTGGCCACAGTTGCTACATCACTTTCTTTCTTTTCCTTGAGGTTGTCATCTATGAACTTCTCTCTTTCTGCTTTACTCCATTGTTTTTCCCTCTGTCATTTCTTTTCTTAAAAAAAAAAAATTACTTGTAACTGAAGAGATGGACTGGAGAGATGAAATGGAGAGGGCAGTTACGAGCCCTTGCTCTTGCATAGGACCTGGGTTTGGATTCCAGCACCCAAAAAAAGCTCAACTTATCTGTAATTCCAGTTCAGAGGATCTGATGCCCTCTCTGGCATTCAAGGGCACTGCATGCACCCAGTCCATGGACATGCATACAGGTACATGCACAGATATACATGCAAACAAAACACCCACACACCTAGAATAAATATAAGTAAATAAATATTTTTTTTAAAGATTTATTTATTTATTATGTATACAGTGAGTGTTCTGTCTGCAGGCCAGAAGAGGGAGCCAGATCTCATTGTAGATGGTTGTGAGCCACCATGTGGTTGCTGGGAATTGAACTCAGGACCTCTGGAAGAACAGCCATCTTAACCCCTGAGCCATCTCTCCAGCCCCCCCTTTTCTTTTAAAGATTTATTTATTTATTATAAGTAAATAAATATTTTTAAAAGATTAAAAACAGGGCTGGAGGGATGGCTCAGAGGTTAAGAGCACTGGCTGTTCTTCCAGAGGTCCTCAGTTCAATTCCCAGCAAGCACATGGTGGCTCACAACCATCTACAATGAGATCTGGTGCCCTCTTCTGGCCTGCAGGAATACATGGAATACATGCAGGCAGAACACTGTATACATAATAAATATTAAACAAAATTAAAAACATATCTAAGCCAGACATAGTGGCACACACCTTTAATCCCATCACTTGGGGGTGGGGTAGAGGTAGGAGGATCTCTTGAGTTCCAGGCCAGCTAGGCCTACATAGTGAGACCCTGTCTCAAAAAAAAAAAAAAAAATTAAGTTTTAAAACAACAATGTACGGGGCTGGAGAGACGGCTCAGACGTTAAGAGCACTGACTGTTCTTCCAGAGGTCCTGAGTTCATGAGTTCAATTCCCAGCAACCACATGGTGGCTCACAACCATCTGTAATGAGATCTAGTGCCCTCTTCTGGCTTGCAGGAATATATGCAAGCAGAACACTGTAAACATAATAAAATAAATAAATATTAAAAACAACAACAACAATGTACTTAGCTATGATGCGGTATTCTCATCGGTGGTGTCTGCTGAGTTGCTGGTTTATTGAGCACCCGCTGTCTATTTACCCTTATGCAAGATGTGGAGGAATGAACAAGAACTACCAACTGTGACATCTGCTGGGGGGAGTACGAACCTGAACTCCTGCCGAGAAGGGAGTGTAGCAGTCACATTAAGTTTGCCTTTGCAGGAGCCCTTTGGCCTGGCAACTCTGTTTTTACAAATGTATGGACTCGTTCCTATGAGTCATGCAATAGATGTTTATGCAGAGGTTTTTTAACTATAGTATTCACACAAAAGAAAAAAGTGTATAGACAAAAGAGCTTGGCCATACTTTGTCTGTCTCTTGGGAGGAAGGAGGCTGGTATATCTGTAGCACACCTGGTGGCCCAAGTGGGTGCAATTCTGGGGTCCAGGTGAACTGGCTGAGGACAAAAGTCAAGGCTCAGGAAGGGCATGCTTTATTTCTGTCTTTTCTTTTTTTAGATTCTTTTTGTGTGTTTGAATGTTTTGCCTATCTACATTAATGTGCACCATGTGCATGCTTGTTGGAATCCTTGGAAATGGGGTTATGGATGGTCATGAGCCACCATGTGGGTGCTGGGAATTGAACTCAGATCCTCTACAAGAGCAACAAGTACTCTTAACCACTGAGCCAGCTCTCCAGTCCTTTTTTTTTTTTTTTTTTTTTTTTTTGAGACAGGGTCTCCCATGCCACCTTGGCTGGCCTAGAATTAGATATGTAGATGAGGCTGACCTTGAACTCACAGAAATCCTCTGCTTCTGCCTTTTAGTTTTGAGCTGGACTTTGTTATATGGCCTGAGTTAGTTGGAAAGAAACTGCCTGCCTTTCTCTCCGTGGCTGCTCATGAAGGTGGCATTCTCATCCTTTTTTACTGTAAAGGGAGAAGAGAAGTAGCAGTTAGTATCCAGTGCCATTTCTGCACGGTGAAGCGCGCTGAGCACTCTTCCTACGCTGGTCTTCATGGCTGCCTTGGTGTTTGCTGCCCTTGTTGGTTGTCTGAGCCGGTTTCACTGTGTGGTCCATCCTGACACCACGTTCACTCTGTAGTCCCAGCCGGTCTTGAACTAGTGATCCTCCTGCCCCAGCCTAAAGTGCTCAAATTACAGGCACGCACCACCACACCCAGCTCCTTTAGTGTTTATAACTTTTTTGTTTGTTTTGTGCATACATGAATCACTAACTCCTTCAATAAATTTAGGTCTGAGTTCATCCCTTTTAACTGCTACCATTCTGCATTGTAAATATTGGATGGACCTTCCTGCACACACCTTACACACTCTGGTATTTCCTTAGTAGTAAGTCACTTCCTAGGAGTGGAGGAAAGGACTGAGTCCACGTTGTGCCTTTTGACATATGCTGCCATGTTCCTGAAGGAAATATTTAAACTCCCGTCAGAAGTGACTAGTTCTTCTACTAATTCGGAATACCGATCTGAAAAATCAAAACACCTCAACATCACTGGGTTGGGTCCCTAGCCAACTACCAAAACACTGACAGGCCCTTTTTAAAGTTTTGCATCTCTTGGGTCAATTTGTAGTCATTGTATTTGTATTTAAAAGTAAGTGTGGGCAGGAAGATTGCAGTGAATTTCAGGTCAGCCTAGGCTACAACGTTTCAGGCCACCCTGAGGTACAAATGGAGACCCCTGTCAAAAAACAAACAAACAAACAAACAAACAAACAAACCACAAGAGACCAAAGAGATGGCTCAGTGGCTAAAAACACAGTATAAACTTGTGATTTTTCTTTCTTTTTTTTATTTTTATGTTATTAACTTTTTTTCATTTATTTTACATATAGACCACCTTCCATCCCAGTCCCCCCTCCCCACCTCCCATCTACTCCTCCTCTGTCTCCATTCAGAAAGGGGCAGGCTTCCCATGGGCTTGAACAAAGCCTGGCACATCAAAACTTGTGGTTTTTCTATTTGCCTTATTAAAAGGCTGGCAATGATAACTGGCCCAGTTAGTCCAGTACCTTTCAGTGAATAGTCTCTTTTTCTTTTGATTCAAAATATCAGATTTGTAATATGATCACACACACACACACACACACACACACACACACACACACACACACACACACACACACGCGCGGGATGGAGGGGGGGTGCCAACTGGAGGTTTTGTTTTGTTTGTTTTAAAAACTAGTTGGGCTTGGTTGGCCTGAAGCTCCCTATGTAGCCCAGGCTGGCTTTGAACTTGTAGCAATCTTCCTGCTTCTGCCTTCCAAGTGCTGGACTTTATTTCTGAACTCTTCCATTGCTTTGCCCAGCAGAGCACTGCTGTGGTCACTGTATCTTACTGCTAGGCACGGCGGCATGTGCCTCTAAGACAGGCCAAGGTCAGAGGGTTACCTGAACCCAAGAGTTGGAGAGAAGCACCGTGCTGAGACAATATTGAAAATATTGAGATTAAATAAAATCTGGACCTGTGAGCTGTCTCAGAGGGTGAAGGTTCTTATTTCACAATAAGCTGACCTACCTGAGGTAGAGCCCTAGACACACATAAATGTGGAAAAGAGAGAACCAACCCCACAGATTCTCCTCCGACCTCCGTACGCGCACTGTGGCATGACCTCCCCACACCACCACACACACAATTAATAATAATAATAATAATAATAATAATAATAATAATAATAAATGAAATTATTGAAGTATATAAGTAAAATGAACTTGAATTAAATTAAGGCCTTCCTTAGCATCCTTTCTGTTGTGACTGACCAGTCTGTCCAGGCAGCCCCCGCCCCAGCTGTGGATAAAGTGATCTCTAATGTTTGAAATGGTCCAAGTGGAGGGTTGTAGACAGAAGACCTTTCTGTGAGACCACTGCTTGCTCTGGCCCCTGTGGTCCTGTGGTCCAGCCTCTCTATGACACTCCTTGGCAGTTGGGCAGACTGGTTCTCTTGTCTGTTTTCAGGGGACAAGGGGGCCATGCCCCTCCCTAGCCTGTCCACTCACATGGTTCCAGTGGGTCAGTGGTATTGACCCTCCTCTCAGTGCTCAGGCGACCCCACTTTTTTTTTTTTTTATTATGTATTAGTATCAGTTATAATTATTTTACGTGGGGTCTGGGGATCAAACTTGGGTCCTTGTGTTTGCAAGGCAAGTCCTTGACCACCTGTGCCATCTCCTCAGCCTCCCACTGTTTTTTTGCAGCCTTGGAAACCCAGCATGACTGAGCACAGTGTGGGCAAGGACAGCCTGCTGGGCAACCACAGCCTCTTGGTCTCCTAGCGTCTGCCAGGTCACTGGCCCAGCCCGGGAGATGAGCCTCAGATGATGGATGAATATCCCAGTCTTCCCAGGCTGGAAGGCTAGGTGCTTTTCCCTCTCTGGCTGACTTCTCTCTCACCCCTTCGCGCTGGGAAGGGCAGCTGCTCCTCCTGCTGGCTGAGGTCAGCACTATTAATAGCCAGCTTAATCCTGCTCAAGCCTGGGCAAAGGGAGGCCAAAGGAGCTGGCTGCCAGGAAATCAGCGTCCAGCTGTCAGTAGGTGCAGACCTGTGCCTCGAGGCCATTGTATTCAGTCACCAAGTCCGCACCCAGGACCAGCTGTGGGAACTTGGGGATTGGACGTGTTGGGTGACCCAGTGAGGAAGCCACTGAGGACACCATCTCTGGTAGTAAGGTCCCTTGTGTGATTCAGGGCCTTGTTTCTTCCCCGGGAGAAAAGTAGCTGGAGTTGCTGGGGGCCCCTGTGGACTTTGAAACTCAGAACCCAGTTACATATTTCCTTATAGTCTTTGACGGATTGTAATTTTTTTTTTTAAATGGGAGGGAGGAGGACATGGCAGTTTGCTAAAGTAAGTGCCATGCAGGGTGGGGTTCTGGCCTGCTAGGGCTCCAGAGACCGCCTTTAAAATCTGAGTGAGGATTTGGAGCACCTGACCCTGCCGAGCTAAAAGCCCAGATGCCATGCAAGGAAACAACAAAGTCTGGGCTGGGGGTAAAGAAACCCTTCGGGGTTAGCTGGGGTGATGTGTGAGCTTTGGGCAGAGAAGACAGATGCACACATACAGCATCTGGGAAGTGAGACAAGAGGATCAGAAGTTCATCATAAGCCACATAGTGAATTCAAGGTTAGCCTGGGCTACGTGAGACTCTGGCCCAAAAAAAAAAAAACCAAACTAAACAAAACCAGATGTGACACAGGACGCTGGAAGCAAAAGGAGCCACTGAGGGACTCAAGTGGTAGACCCTTTCTCTCCCTGCCTCCAGGTTTTAACCTGTTCCACGTGAGACAGGGTCATGGCTTGGGGTTCGGTGGAGGCCTCGCCTATGGCTGTTGGGGGAGGGTAAGGTTCCTCCTGGCTAGTTCTGGGCAAAGGTCAGTAAAGGGTAGAGTGGGCAAGCTTGCTGCAAGGTAAGACCTGAGGATAGCCAGGATTCCAGGATGCCCTCTTCCCGGTTCCCACCCACTCGACTGTTCCCTTTCAAACAGTGCCCAGAGAAGCAGTGTTAGCATGTCTTTACAATAGTTCTCTGCATTTTGTCTTGTTTGTATGTGTGTGGGCATGTGTATGCTGTGATGCAGTGTACAGATGTCAGAGGACGACCGTGGAGTCTGTTCTCTCCTTCCACCAGGTGGGTTCTGGGTATCGAATTCAAGTCATCAGACTTGGGCATGCCTTTACCCACAGAGCTATCTCTAAAACCTTAGGATGGTTTGTTGTTGTTTTTGAGTGTGTGTTGTGTGTGTGTGTGTGGTGTGTGTGTGTGTGTGAGCATGCGCACATGCATATGCAGGCAGGTACCTGTGGAGCCCAGAAGAGGGTGGTAGATGACTTAGAGCTGTAGTTTCTTTTCTTTTTTCTTTTTTTTTGGTTTTTCGAGACAGGGTTTCTCTGTGTAGCTTTGTGCCTTTCCTGGAACTCACTCTGTAGCCCAGGCTGGCCTCGAACTCACAGAGATCCACCTGGCTCTGCCTCCCGAGTGCTGGGATTAAAGGTGTGCGCCACCACCACCTGGCGGGCTGTAGTTCCTTTATGGCAGTTGTCAGCCACTCCGCATGGGAACTGAACTCCAACCCTCTGAAAGAGCATCAGATGTGCTCAATGCTGAGCCATCTTTCTAGCTCCCCCACAGTGCCTTTTTTTAAAGTTACTTTGTGTGTTCCTTCTAATTATAAAATTAATATAATTAATTATGGGAAATGTAGAATGTCTGTATAGAAAAAGATAAAAATGAAGAAGCCCGTCCTCAGGTTGTACCCTATGAAATTGCTGTTTTGGGTCAAAAGTAGCCAAGTACCAGCAATTATATATGGCTCAACCAAATATTAACATTTTATTATATTTCTTCAGTTGTTTTTCTTTAAAGAACACTACTTTGAAAAAATGTGGAGGTTTCTGCTGTAGTTATACTATTTAAATGCTCTTCATTTCTTATCTCAGCCACAGCCCAAGTCTAATTATCTATTCAAATGATCATTAACAACAAAGTAAGGTAGCTCATTAAAATCAACTTTATATTAGAGTTACAAACTTATAATGAAAACTATAAATTCAAGTCTTAAATTGATATACCTAATTTAGTTTCATTTCATGGTGCTGGGGCTTAAAAGGTAAGCCCTCTAACACTGAGCTGCACCTCCAGCTCCTGATCTATTTATTTGATGATGATGATGATGATTATGATTTTGGTCTTTTGATACATGGTTTCTCTGAGTAGCCCTGGCTGTCCTGGAACTCACTCTGTAGACCAGTCTGGCCTAGAACTCAGAGATCTGTCTGCCTCTGCCTCCCAAATGCTGGGATTAAAGGCATGGAGCCACCACACCTGGCTCAAAATAATTTTTTTTTTTTCAAAACAGGGTTCCTCTGTGTAGCTCTAGCTAACCTGGAACTCGATCTGTAGACCAGAATGGCCTCAAACTAACAGATCCTCTTGTCTCTGTCTCCAGAATGCTGGGATTAAAGGTGTGGGCCACCATGTTTTATTATTTTTATAAAATATTTTTGTGTATTCTTTGAGAATGTCATGCATTGTAGATATGATCCACTTCTCACCCCTCTAACATGTATCCCTCCCAACTTTATAGCCTCCTTTTTTTCCTTTAAATAGTCCAGGGGCTAGAGAGATTGTTCAGTAGTTAAGAGTAAAGATGTGCAAAGAACCTGGGTTAGGTTCCCAGCACACACATAGAGATTCACAACCATCTGTAACTCCAGTTCCAGGAGATCATCTGCCCTCCTCGATCATAAGGCACATGCATGGCACACATATATATGTGCAGGCAAAACACTTATACATATAAAATAAAAAATAAAATAAATCTTAAAAAAAAAAGAAAGAAATCCACTAAAGTCCAATTGGTGCTGCCATATGCACATAGGTGTGGGGCCATCCTCTAGAGTATTAACAACTTACCAGTTTTGTTGGCTTGATCTTTTGTTTTTGTTTTGTTTTTTCAAGACAGGGTTTCTCTGTGTAGCTTTGCACCTTTCCTGGATCTCGCTCTGTAGACCAGGCTGGCCTCGAACTCACGAAGATCCACCTGCCTCTTGTTGGCTTAATCTTGTGCAAGTCTTGTGCAGGTAATCATGGCTGCTGTGAGGTCATGAATGTGTTGGCCATGTCATGTCCGTAAGAGCACATTGCACAGCTCTCCTCTCCATCCTCCAGCTCTTACGTTCTTCCCACGCATCTCTCGGATGCTCCCTGGGCCTTGGTTGTTGTTGGTGGTGTGGGCTTGTGGGGTTGTGTGGTTATGTATGCTACAGCTGTCCCACTTAGGGGCTCAGCGCCCGCCAGTCACTTGCAGCTCTTTGACTAATAATGAACCTCTGCATTAACTGCTGTCTACTGTAAAGAGTTCCTCTGACTGAGGTTAAGAGCAGCACAAATCTGTGGGTATAAACATAAGCAAACACATATTTGATAATAGCCAAACAACTCTAAGCTTCAACGTGGGGCCTATGACCTTCCAGCTGTGGGCTTTTGACGAAGTTTACTGTACCAGACATGAATTCTCCCCTTTGGAGCAGGCTCCAAATCAGTCGGAAAGTGGTTGGTTATCCCGTAACAGTCATACCACTGTTGCAGCTGTGGGCACGTCTTGGTGGGCAGGTTGCTTGCTAGTTCAGCATGCACTCGCCAGTGATGGTTAGGCCCATTGATGTCCTCTCTGCCCCAGTGATCTGTTTACTTTCAAATGGCAAGTCAGCCGTATGGGAACTTCAAAATTTCTGAAACCTAAAATGCTTCTTTCTCAAGTCTGCATCCCTTTCTCCTTCCCCTCACTTACTATCTTTCTTCTTGCAGCTGAGGAGATTGAAGGGGGATAGGGAAAGACAGGAGGCAAGGCTCACCACTGCCTCTGAATCTGACTGACTTCAGGGACAAATGAAGCTGTCTTGAGTAGAGCTGGAGAAAGACCAGGGGCACATGAGCTAGCCCTCAGCCTTTGGGTTGCAAGGTGTTGAAGGCTTTTAGCTTGCAGGTGAGTAGAAAAGTTGGGGGTGGTGCACAGGCGAGGGCTACGGAATTTTAGGGTCTGGAAATGTAGCACAATTGGTATAGTGCTTGACTAGCCTGCATGAAGCCTTGGGTTGGATCAGGAGCACTATGTAAACTGGGCAGGATGTGCAGGCCTATAACTCCACCCAGCATTTGGGAGGTAGTCACAGGAAGGTCAGGAGTTCCAGGTGATTCTCAGCTACATGAGACCCTGCCTCAACAAAACAAAAACTTTTTTATTTTTAATTTTATTTTATGGTTTTTTTTTTTTTTTTTTTTTTTTTTTTTTTTTTTTTTTTTTTTTTTTTGGTTTTTCGAGACAGGGTTTCTCTGTGTAGCTTTGCGCCTTTCCTGGAGCTCACTTGGTAGCCAGGCTGGCCTCGAACTCACAGAGATCCGCCTGGCTCTGCCTCCCGAGTGCTGGGATTAAAGGCGTGCGCCACCAACAGCCCGGCTATTTTATGGTTTTTTGAGACAAGATTTTTCTGTGTAGCTTTGCGCCTTTCCTGGAACTCGCTTTGTAGACCAGGTTGCCTTGAACTCACAGAATCCACCTGCCTCTGCCTCCCAAGTGCTGGGATTAAAGCGTGGGCCACCACGCCCAGCCAGCTTTTTTATTTTTAAGATATCTTGACATATGACTATTTAAGTCACTAGGCAAGGTACCAGCTGCAAGGACTCAGCCCTCCAGCACTAAGAGGTCTGAGAGAAACCAGGCATAGTGACATGCCTCTACACACATTGGTAATCCAAGCACTTAGAAAACTGAGTCAGGCTCAGTCTTGCAATGAGTGGCTGTTTGAAACCCTGGGGCTTATGCAGGGACGCTTGGCTCAGCCTGGAGGAGGGAGACTGGCCTGCCTGGACTGAGTCTACCAGGTTGATCTCAATCCTCAGGGGAGTCTTTGCCCTGGAGGACATAGGGAATGGGGGTGTCTGGGAAAGGGAAGGGGGGCGGCGAGGGAGAGAACAAAGGAATCCGCGGCTGATACGTAGAACTGAATGATATTGTAAAATAAAATAAAAAAAAAAAACTGAGTCAGGAGAACCAGGAGTTCAAGGTTAGCCTGAGCTACATGGTAATATACTATATCAAAAAACAAAACACAACTGCTATAACTCCAGTTCTGTTCTGGGGATCTGACGCCCTCCTGCCGGCCTCCAGGGGCACCAAGCATGCATGTGATGTACATCCGTCCATCCAGGTTAACACTTAAACACATAAGTTTGTTTTTTGTTGTTGATGTTTTAATAAAAAACAAACTAGAGGCTGGGTGGTGTGGCGCACGCCTTTAATCCCAGCACGTGGGAGGCAGAGCAGAGGCAGGTGATCTCTGTGAGTTCAAGGCCAGCCTGTCTACAGGACAGTCAGAGGGCTGCACAGAGAAACCCTGTCTAGGGGAAGGGGGGACAAAACAAACCAAGAACAGGAAGAAGCCTGGGGTCAGCCACAGCAGAGCAGTGTCTGTTGCCAGTGGAGACGGGGTTTCCAGGAGGAGGGAGGACCCCCTGCGCAGGTCTTCAGAATGAAACCTCACCAGTGAAGGTCCCTGGCGACCTTGACAGAAGGTTCTTCCACAGGGGAAGAAGGTTCTGCCGGACAAACAGGTGATCCATTTGACAACGCATATTAGAAAAAGGCACCTAGTCCGGGGGCTGAGCTGGCCCAGCAGAGGGTCCTGAATGGCTCTCAGCCAGGAACGTGTTTGTTTGTTTGTTTGTTTGTTTGTTTGTTTGTTTGTTTTGGTAGGGCCCAGTGGGCAAGCCATCTTTAGGGCCAGTGTCCAGAATTCTTGGCATAGATCAGGGCTGACTGTTCAGTGGTCCCCCAGGGTGACAAACCTACAAAGAGCCTGTCACGTGGGTGGCGGCCACCAGAAGGTGCCCGAGTGTGGCAATGGCTCCCACAAGAAGCCTCAGAGAGGAGGCAGGGTCGAGACAGCTCAGGTGACTGTTCGGGGCTCAGCTTGTTCTGTCTACAGCGGGTGTTCCGCCCTTTACAGACGCCACCAGCCTCTCCTGTGGTCCCAGTAAAACCATGACTGTGTGTTAAGATGCGCTCAGAGCCTGTGGCTCTCTCCAGGGAATTCACTGAAGGGTGGGTAGTCACTGAATTCCAGCCCTACCAGGATGCTGCTCCCCAGACCTTGTCAGAAGTTACAGGCTGGAGGTTTGGCTCTCTGGTTAAGAGCACTTACTGTTCCCTAGTTTGCTTCCCAACAACATAGCTCATAACCACCCATGACTCCAGCTTCAGGGAATCTGGTGCCTTCTCAGCTCTGCGGGCAGCTAAACACACACACGCACATCTCCTCCTCCCCATACACATAATTAAGAAATTAACAATCTAAAAAGAGAAGAAGGTGATGATGATGATGATGATACAGCCTGGACCAGAGACACAGAATTTTACTCACTCGAGAGACTCCCATTGGTTCCCTTTGTCCTTGTAGTGTTTCTCCAGGAGTTACTTGGCAGTGCCGAGGATGAGGACCGGGGCTCCAGCACACCCGACACACGTTCCACCCCTGAGCTGTCGCTCAGACCCTTACTTAGAACACACTCATCTACTAGAACAGCCTAGCAAGGGCCGGAGAGGGTTAGGAGGCCCCAAACTCCGCGCACTGTCAGAATAGGAACCCATCACCCCTCCTAGCTGCTCCTGGGCCAGTTCAAGCTCTGACGCCTCTTCCTTCCTAGCGCCGGATGACGTTGTTCTACTAGAAGAGCGTGTGGGGCTCCATTGTGGCATTCTGTCCGTCACAGCTCCATCTGGCTCTCAGAGCAGCCGGGGGCTGCTGTCCGAGGGTCGCTGGGTCTGCTGATCTAGGAGGTTCTGCTCTGGGCTGTGATGGGCACCCTGTCTTCTGTGAATTCGTGCTTTTGTGACAGTTGTCTCTGTAGGATAAATTCTCAGAAGTGGGATGTCAAGGTTACAGACCCCTCATTTTGAGACCATATTTCTGCTTAACTGGTACGTCCTGTTACCTGTCCACCCGCGACACTGAATGTGAGGGCCTCTTACTACACCCCCGCCCCCCCAGACACACAGACACACAGACACAGTGGCCCGTTATCAGTCAGGCGATAAGTGGCGCCAGTCTGGAAGATGCTGAGAGATGTTTCCTTTTCATTCCTGGCCCTGTTTAGTCAGCGTAGCTCAGCCCCTGGACATGTTGCTCGCTTGAGACACTTCCCAGCGAGAAGAGGCCCTGGGGTTGGAGACCAAGGTCTTGGCTCGGGCGGATAGCTTGCCTTTTTTGCTTCCTCTCTAGACAGGCGCTGGGAATTGATCATTGCGTGCAGTCGTGGTTCTGCCTACAGCCTGTGGGTGCACAGTAACTGGCATGTATGTAACCCCCCAGAAGAAGTGTCCCCCATCCTGTGGGTGGCGCAGTAACTGGCATGTATGTAACCCTCAGAAGCAGTGCTCCCATCCTGTGGGTGGAGCTTCAACAGTTCTCAGTTCTCCCCCCTCCCCAGGGGGCCCTTAGGAGTTCTGAAGAGTCAGTCCTCTTGGGACCCAGGCCACACTGTCTGTGGCCTGAAAACCCTGGCAAACGCCCCCTCACCGAGAGTGTTTTCAAATGAGTTCTAGCCTGAATATGAGGCTTGAACATTAGTTCGGAGGATGGGGCAAGCACGTGGAGTCCCAGACTTCACCTGCAGATACTCTCCAGAGCTTTCACCTCAGTTGGCTGTCGGCCTCGCATGTGTGTGGGTGTGTGTTGTGTGTGTGTGTGTGTGTGTGGTGTGGTGTGTGTGTGTGCTGTGTGCGCGCCCTAACAGGCAACCTTTTCATTCTTAGAGTGGGTTCAAGCCCTCTTGGCTGTTTCCGGTTTTTGTTCCCTGGGGTATGAGAGCTGCACCTCATAGACAGCCTGAGAAGCATTCCATCCACAGTGCCTGCAGAAGGTCCCGACTCACCAGCCTCTCCACTCTGTCTCAGGTTGAGGGGAGGTGTTGGGAGCCGTGGGGCCTAGTTTCTGACCAGAGTATCTGAGTGTTGTCCAACACGTCTCCCGATGAAGCAAAAGCCCATGGGGTCAGTCTCGCTCGGCAAGAGCGAGTGGCCATTGGGGACAGTGCAGAGACTGCTAGGACTCTCGCCTGCCTGCTCTCTTCTCTCTCGTAATATTGATGATTCCCTTGGCGGTTTTAGTGTCATTTTGCCAATCACGCATGGGACAAGCTGTGATCATTCCTGGAAACCACAAGAATTCCTGGATTCGGTTTTTTTCTCGAATATTTCTCTCCTAAAATTATTTGGGATGCTTCTCGGGTTTCTTGTCTGGGGATGCCAGCTGTCACTTCGGCCCCGGGAGCTGTTCTGATTCAGTGCTGACAGGTTGCAGGCAGATCACCCCTATTTCTGTAAAATTGTTTTGAACAGGATTGTAATTCTTGAAAACGTGTGCCTAAGTTGAATACCTTTTAGTTTTGTAGAGAAGGATGTACCTGGCTCAGTATTTGGCCAAGCAAGCAAAATGATAAGTGTTTTTGGTTTAAAGATGTTTTGGTGTAAATGTTAAAAGAAAACGTATTTGATATATTTGTTCTTCCCAGAGTTAACATTGGAGGATGGGGAGAATTTGTTAGTATGGAAAAACATGCTTGTTTTTGATACATAAATAAAGATGACTGGAGCTATTCAGGGGGCCGCTTGTGTGAAACTCATCTGGTAGTCGGACAGTTCATTTCTTTGTGCCCGTGCCGACACCCCTTCCCCGTCTCAGGACCTGAACCCAGGCTGCGACTGGACCTCGGCAGCAAAGTCTTTCCAATTGTGGGCCTGGCCTAATACAGTGAGTTCGTGGCTTAGAGACCCAGAGCCTTGGCTTTGGGCAGTTGGCAATCCTTGGTTCCCTGCAGGGAGTTTGCCAGGCAGAGCTGTGTGAGTGAACTGAGTGTGGTGGCCCATGAGGCCCTGGGCAGTGTTAGACCCTCTGTCCTGCTGTCATATGCACGCCCCTGACCAAGGGTCTCCCGTGGCCTTGTACTGTAGCCTCTCACTTTCCTGGGGCCCCGGAACCCTTGGCAGTCAATGCCGGGCAGAGCCTGTTATTTCTATCCTCCTTAGGTTTTTTTCCTTCTTTTTTTGTACGTGACGGGGGCTTATATATAGTCCAGACTGGCCTGGGATTGACTGTGTAGCCCAGGATGGCCTCAAACTTGCAGCAATCCTCCTGCCTCCACCTCCTGAGTACTGGGATGACAGATGTGAGTCACCGCACCCAGTTTCTATCCTCTTTAAACAAAGGGTCCAAGTGTAATGTCATGCATTTAAAAATCCTGTGGTCTTCCCGTCCACAAGAGCAGTATCTGCCTGTAGAAGCAGCATCAGGAACCGGGAAAGGAAAGAAAACCACAGTGACTCTGTGCCCGCAACTCAACCCGAAGTGTGTGGACCTTGTACTGAGGGAGTTCGTGCCCTGACTTAGTGTCCCCTCCTGCAGGGAAGTCGCACCTGGCCATTGTTCAGAAGGTGAACAACGAAGGTGATTGTGACCCCTTCTACGAGGTGCTGGCTTGGTCACGCTGGAGGACGTCATCGAGGAGATCATCAAGTCTGAGATCCTGGATGAGTCGGACATGTACAGTGAGTTCCGCCCTCTCCACGGGCCCAGAACCCCACTGTGTTCTGAAATCTGGTATCCCTAGGCAGAAAGACCTCAGTGCAGGGGTGTGGAGGCCCTGGCCCCCTGGGCAGGCCCAGTAGACAGCTAGCTGCCCTTCACTGGCTGTGGTGAGGAGGGGACACGATGCTGAACAGAGTGACAGGGGTCCTCCTCTGCCCTCCCTGTGGGGAGAGGCCAAGGAACTAGAGGGTCCGGTTCCAGTCCTCAGGGGTCAGGGTCTTAATTCCAGACCTTCCCTCTTCAGCTGACAATCGAACCCGGAAACGGGTATCTATGAAGAACAACGTGACTTCTCTGCCTTCAAGGATGCTGACAATGAACTCAAAGTGAAAATCTCACCTCAGCTTCTTCTGGCTGCTCATCGCTTCCTGGCTACAGGTGAGAGTGTGGCAAGCGCCTTCCCTGTGGATGGGAGTACAGTCACAAAGGGAGCAGCCTGGGCCTCTGGCCACGCCTCCCATGGAGAGAGGGCAGTGAGTGCGGGACATGTTCACTTTGAAGGGTCCGGGGATCAATCCCTCTTCCTTCTCTGGTCTGCTCTCCATGAGTGGCTATCAGGGACTTGGAGGAACAGTCTAGTTAGTTTACAAGCAATCACTGAGACATCCGGGGGGGGGGGGGGACGGGACCTGGGAGCCCCAGGCCCTTCAGGCTGTGATCCTGCGATATAGACTGCCCCCTGCTGGCCTGCTCACCTGCCCTGAAGAGCCTGTTCACAGCGCCATGCTTACCCCGCCGCCCCCCAGCTTCCTTCTGTATGCAGGGGAAGGCTTGTGCCCACAGATGAGCCTGCAGAGCTGACTTGTAGATCAGTGGCCTTTTTCTTTTATCATCTCTCATTCTAAGCACCCTTTGGGCCCTGGGTGACAGTTCAGAAAAGCACTGACCTCCTATGCTCTCATCCTTCCTCCAGCTTCCTTTCTGGCTCTCTTGCTAAAGGTGCAAGAATTCCTTTCCCTGTGTGTGTTTTCTTGCGGTCGTCGCTGGTACAGAGAGCAGTAATTGTGGGAACCCTTAATCAACATGCACAAGGGAGGAGTGTGTCTAAATGCTGTGCTATCTCACTCTAAACAGGAAACCACCCAGGGAAGTTTTGTCCCCATTTACTGATGAGAAAACTGAGCACATGAGTTCAGTTATCTGCCCAAGCAGCATGGACTCTGTCAGCCTACATGGCTCTGGCACTAACGATAACTAGTATTATTGTTGTTATTATTATTATACTAACTAGTATTAGTTAGTACTAGTATTGTTAGTACTAGAAGCCTGAAGCAATAGCCCAAGCCGGGAGGAAGCCATCTTAGTACAGAGCGGCCAGGACCGCTTAGATGTCGGCACAGCAGTGACCCGACTGCAGGGCCACCTGGTCCGGGCGCCCCGTGAACTCTCCTCTCTTTCCTGCAGAGGTGCCCCAGTTCAGCCCCACTCTGATATCAGAGAAGATCCTGCTCCGGCTGCTCAAATACCCGGATGTCATTCAGGAACTCAAGTTTGATGAGCATAACAAGCACTACTGCCGCCATTACCTGTACACCCGGAACAAGGCGGCCGACTACTTCATCCTCATCCTGCAGGTGAGCCAGCCTCCGCCGCTGCCCCCCCCCCCCCCGTGCACAGGCCGCACCCCTCCGCACGCCTGCCTGTCCCCCTTCCCGTGAGCCACTAGAGAGTGTGCGGCCTAGCCCTGAACCTGTGCTCCGGGTGGCCGAGTCCCCACCCCCCCCAGAGGCCATCTTGTGCCCAGAGGTCAAGGCCTTGAATGCTGCAGGCCCTGGGCCAGCGTTCTGTTTCGTAGAGATGCCTTCGGTTTAACGCCTCTCTCTAAGCCATGTTGCCGTCTTTAACCCCATGTTCTTTCAGGGGAAGGTAGAAGTAGAAGCAGGCAAGAGAACATGAAGTTCGAGACGGGCGCCTTCTCGTACTACCGGACCATGGCCCTATCCATGCCAGCTCGGGTGAGTTGTCGGCCAGGTCCTGGGACCCATGGACGCTTGTGACACTGGGGACCCAGCGCCCTGACCCTGACCTCTAGGCAGCCTTGATGGCTCGTACATAGCAGGAGGAGGCAGGTGAGGGCCAGAGCTGCCAGGCCTCGGGGAACAGAATGACTTTCCCCATTGGAAGGCTGAAGGCAAGAGAGGCAGAGAGGGTATCCTGAGGTAGTGAGGGGACCAGCCGCTGTGGAAGGAGTGTGCAGACAGGGATGGTCAGGGAGCCAGGCAGTTCCTGGGCTCTGGAAATGGAAATGATCAACCTTTGACTGCAGACAGCGTGATGAGGTTAAAATGGGTCAGAGGGAGACCCCTGTACCATCATTGACTAGAACATCGGGCAGGACAGGAGGCCCATGAAGGACTGGGGAGCTGGGGTACACAGAGTACTCGTGTCGGGAGGTAGCGTAGAGCCTGCTTGCCTGGGTAAGTTGTAGATGACTTTAGCTCTCCAGGGCCTCAGTTACTGCAGTTTGGTCAGGTTTGGTTCTGATAGTAGGGGCAGGGCATTGGGAGCTGGGTCCCCTCAAGGATGACCTCTGGTCCCGGGTGGCTCAGGTGTCCCCTGTTTAAGAGTCATGGGGAAGGGTGAAACCTCAGCACGCTAGCAAGTCTCACCCTCCTGGACCTGACCCTGTGTGAACACTCTGACCTTGGCAGAGGTGTGCCAGCTTACTGTAGCAGGGGGGAGAATAAAAGCCATCTGTGGTGCCAGACAGGGTTTGCCAAAAGGGTATTAGCTGTAACTCTTAGAGAATCCTGCTGCCTCATTTGTCATATCCTTTGACAGAAGCTCCCAATGCACAGGGCCAGGGCATCCAGGAATGCCAACACAGCGTAGCCACTGCTTTCCCTGCCCACGGGTTAGGATGAGCCGGGTACTGCAGGCTCCGGGGGCTAAGGTCAAGGGCAAACAAGTTGGGCTCCAGAGCAGGTGCACCTTGCCCGACGTATCAGGACTAAGGAAGACTGAGCTGCCCTGCTGAGAGCATCCTTGGTTTTTTGCTTAGGGGATTTTTGATATTTTGGAATGGTCTTGCTTTGTGACTGGCCCGGAATTTTCATCCTCCTGCCTTAGCCTCTTGACGCTGAGATTCTAGGTGTGTGCCCACCTCATGTTGGGGGAGCTCTTGTTCAGAAGGGCTGGAGGGTGGAAGGGACCCCTCAGTGCTGATGCCGAGAACTCTCTGGGTCTTGGGCGCAGTCACTTGACCCGAGGTCATGACATTCCGTGTGGAGTTGGCTGGAAGGCAGCGGTGCTGACTCTGGACACACTTTCTCTGCATAGGGCTCTTTGGTCTGTCCTGAGCACCTTCCCATCTAAGTGTGTCCCTGTGGCCCGCCCCCACCTTACCCTGCTTGAGGTAGCCCGGCCCGTCAGATCTGCCTCTCTCCATCCTGTTCCTGTGGCTTGTGACCCTCCCCAGGTCACTGACTTCCTCCTCTGTCGCTCCAGCGCCTCCTGTGCAGCCTGGGTGTTCCCGGCAAGCTGAACTCCCTGCTCTCTTGGTCTCAGGTACCATGGCATGCTAGAAAGTGCACAGTGCCACCTGTTGCTAGATCTCTGTACTGCAGCTGCACTAATGACTCCCATAGGGACCTGGGGGACTTCCTCCTAGGCACACTTAGGGTCCAGCCCGACTCTTAATGGGTATTATCTCTGCGTGGCCTAGGGCTCAGTTCTCTGGATGGGTCTGCCACGGTCTTGGAAGGGCCTTTGCAAGGGTCCTTAAGTCCTTTGAGAAAGCATCACCCAGCAGATACACAGACACATAGACGCTCAGATGATGGGCCGAGAGTGGGGGAGTGTTCCTGACCAAGCCAAGTGCGCACACTCAGCCTGTGGCTGCTGCTGGAGCCTGGAGGCAACGAAGCCCGGCTGGCCAGCACTCTGCTCCAGCCCACTCACAAGCCTCTGCGGGATGGCCTGTCATCCCATCAGCTTTCTTATTCTCCTCAGCCTTCTTCATAGCCTAATGCGCGAGACTACAAGCATGACAGGATGAGGCAGAGCCCAGAGTAAGGCCATCCCTTTGCCTCTCTATCTACTGTTCTTAGCTGAACTCCACCCGGGTCTTGTTCTTCCCACCTGAAAAATGGAACTAACACTCTACCCACTTCAGAAGCCTGGGGTGGGGGCAATAAATGAGATAGTTGATGTAGAATATGCTGAGAGTCCAACTTTCATTATTTTGTTTTCTCTGTAACAACTAAAATGTGAGATTCCCACCAGCAAGTACTTAGAAAAAAAACCAAACGCCAGGTGCTGCATCTGGACTTGGCCTCTCCTAGGAATCATGGGAACAGTTAGAGACATTTAGTTCCCTCATGTACAAAGGGTGTGGGAAGGACCCAGCCAGGCCCCAGATTCTGGCCAAGCTGGTGAGCCCTGCACTGGTCAGAACCAACCCAGGCCCTGACAGGTTGACAAGCCAGTGTGTTAGTTCTTGAGATGATATATATTTGTTTGTTTGGTTGGTTGGTTGGTCTGTTTTTTTGAGACAGGGTTTCTCCGTGTAGCTTTGGAGTCTGTTCTGGATGCTCTGTAAACCAGGCTGGCCTGGAACTCACAGAGATCTGCCTGGCTCTGCCTCTCGAGTGCTGGGATTAAAGGGCCACTACATCCAGCTTGTAATTAGTTTAACCCCACCCCACCCCATCCCTGTGTGTGTGTGTGTGTGTGTGTGTGTGTGTGTGTGTGTGTATGTATGTATGTGTCACACATACTAGACAAGAACTCTATCACTGAGCTAAATACCCAGCCCCTCAATTTTTACTTTTCTTGTGTGAATTTTCCTCTTAATGTTTCATAGTACGTGCTATTCTGACCCCCTGTTTTTAAAATGGTGACTTAGTTGTCACTCACTGCTTTATCTCCCCCCACCCCCATTCTTAGTCTTAGTTCATGGATGGCCAGGAGTTTATACATCTGTAGCTTGAACCCTGATGTTTGTGTCTGAAATGAATGCTTTTCCATAAATCCCCTCGTCAGGGCAGGCAGGAAGACTCAGAAGGTAAAAGCTGTGGCCTCACAGCCTGGCAACCTGAGTCCAGCCCCCAGAATCTGTAGTGGTATGAGACAGCCGACTCATGAAAGTTGTCCTCTTAGCTCTGTGAGTGCGCTGAAATGTTCACGTACCCACATGCCTGTTCATGCCTGCATGAGCACACACACACACACACACACACACACACACACACACACACACAAGTTAAAAGAAAAAATTCAAATAACGGGGCTGGAGAGATGGCTCAATGGTTAAGAGCACCGCATCCTCCTCCAGAGGTCCTGAGTTCAAGTCCCAGCTACCACATGGTGACTCACAAACATTTGGGATCTAATGCCCTCTTCTGGCATGCTGGTGTCCATTTAGACAGAGCACTCATAGATAAAATGCATAAATACTTGTTAAAATTGTTTTAAAAAATAAAAGTAGAGGCTGGAGAGATGGCTGGGTGGTTATGAGTGCAAACCGCTCCTGTGGAGTACTGAGGTCCAGTTGCCTGCACCCACGTGGCACCTTACAATGCTTGTCATTTTCTTTTCCTCTTTTTAAAACACTGGATCTTACTCTGTAGCCGAGAATGGCTTTGAACTTGCTATGTAGCCCAAGCCAGTTATGCATGCCAGGTAAGCCTGGGAACTTTAAATTCAGCTCTTGGGACTACCCAGTGATAGTAGTGGCTGCTGTGTTCCAGGCCCTGGGTTTGATCCCCAGTACTACAGGAAACAAAGTCAGCTCCTGTTGTTAGTAAACACTAACTAAAGAGCATCTTGCCATTCAAATAATTAAGATGAAATAGTTTTAATTTTTTATTTGTGTGTGTGTGTGTGTGTGTGTGTGTGTGTGTGTGTGTGTGTGTGTGTACAAGCAAGTATGCTCATGTGCACGTGGGAGTCAGTTCTCCCTTCCATGCTGTAGGTCCAGGGGATTGAACTCAGGTCGTTGAGGCATGGCGGCAAGTGCCTTTACCTGCTGAGCTATCTTGCTGGTCTTCCAGTGGCCCTGTTTTCTGGTTTTAGTAGTGGACCACTGCCAGTCATTGAGTCATCAGACTCTGTGTCCTAGTTTTTTCTACGTGACGATCACAGCGCATGTGCACCTTACGTAGTCTTCTTAAAGGCTGTCATGGAGTCACCGGGCCCAGCATTCTTTCTGGCTCTGCTGTGCGGCAGCTAACTCGCGATTAGGAACTTAATAGCTCCGTGCTCAGACCAAGCCCCTCGCTCTTCAGAGTCAACTTCTCTGTGCACCTCATTGTTCTTTAAGTGTTCTCATAACTAAGAGATGTGGTTGATAACTTAGTTTCTCTCGCTTCCTCTGGACTCGAGTTACTACCCTTGCTGGGGAGGGGTCTGTGTTGCCTTTGGAACCTCTGGCTTTCTGGACAAGGGCCATTCACCCCATTCCCCTGCCAGGGTTGGTTACACAGAGAGCACACCTTTGACCCTCTTAAGAGCACGACAGGTATCGTGTTGCCAGGGTAGAATTCACAGTGAGAATGCAAACTCTGTGTCTTTCCTTTTTCTTGAGGCAAGGTTTCCACTGTGTAGCCGAGGCTAATCTAAAATTCATGATCTTTCTCACCTTGGCCTCCTGGGTTCTGAGATTACAGGCAGGTGCCACTCAGGCTCAGCCTGTGTGTTCTTCCTTTTAATATATGTGTTTTGTCTTAAAATCTACAGTTCACAGCAGTTATGGTGCTGTGTGCTATAATCCCAATGCTTGGGAGGGAACGAGGACCGAATTGGAGGCCAGCTTATGCTGTACAATGAGACATTGCTTCAAAAAAGTTTTTAAAATATTTTACATTTTTTTATTTATTCGTGTCTGCATGAATATATATATGCATATGTTGGGTGTGTGCGCCTCTATGTGGAGCCAGCCAGAACTTATCAGATCCCTTGTCGATTGAGTTCAGTGTTGACTGGAAACCAGGCTTGATGCAGGGGTGCTGGGATCCCAGTGTCAAGAACCCTCATAATTATGCAACGAGCACTCTTCACTGAGCCCTCTCTCCAGACCCTCTCCCGATTTTTGTTTTGTTATGTTTTTTTTTCGAGACAGGGTTTCTCTGTGTGTAGTTTTGGTGCCTGTCCTGGATCTCGCTCTGTAGACCAGGCTGGCCTCGACTCACAGAGATCTGCCTGCGCTGCCTCCCAGTGCTGGGATTAAAGGTGTCACCACCACCACCCAGCTCCATTTTTTTTTTTTAAGTGTAGGTCACTTGATGTAAGTTGGCGTTAGAACAAGATAGTGGTTTGTCTATGTCACATGTGGGAAATCATGGTGCTATATTGACTAATGAGGGGTTTTGTAGCCATAAATGTCTTGGTTTTTATTTTCTGGTTGGTTTTGCTTGGGTGGCACTCTTAACACTTAACCATGTGACACTTTTAAGCACACTAACTCACTGACCCTGTGCAGCCGGGTTCTCTGTGTGTGTGCTTCTGTTTGCCCCTGAGGACTGTGACCTCTTCCTGTGGGGACACGGTTGGAGACCCTAGCATCCATGTCTGAGGTCAGACAAGGAGCCGGGGTGGGCGCCAGGGAGGCAGGCTCTGTGCTGATTATCTGCTGTCCCCACAGACCGGTCCCCAGCCCACCCAACTCCACTCAGCCGCTCGGCCTCCCTCAGTTACCCAGACCGCAACGTAGACATGACGCCCTCCTCATCCCTGGCAGGCAGCAACCAGTTTGGCAGCTGCATTCTGGGCCAGTATGTGTCCGACTTCAGTGTCCGCGCGCTCACGGACCTGCAGTACATCAAGGTAAGTGCCTCCCACAGTTTTCACTTCTCTAGATATCTCTATTCTGGAGCCCGCATGGCAGTCCAGACCTGAACACTTTTTTTTTTTTTGTCTTTAAAACAAAAAAACTTAGATGTCACTTACTGTATTTCTCCTCGTAGTCCTGGAGACATAGCCAGGCTCTCACCCATGCCAAGCCAACAGTGTACCACTGAGCAACATTCCTAGCACTTCTTGTGTTTTGTTTTCTTGAGACATGGTCTGACTGTAGTCCAGGCTGGCCTCAAGCTCTGAAAATCTCCTGCCTAGGACAGTTGATGATGATGATGGTGATGTGTGTATGTGTGTGTGTAGGTCAAAGGACAAAGAACAGAATTAGTTCTCTCCGTCCACTTTTCCATGGGTCCTGGGGATTGAACTCAGGTCCCCAAGCCTGTGTGGCAGGTGCCCTTCCCTACTGATCCTTCTTGCTGGCCCCCGGAACACTTTTCCTCCCAGCTCTTCCGGCCTTCCACCCTGGCCACCTCTCTCCTGGCCCCGCCTGGCTGGATCCTCAGCCCTGCACCTCACACCTGTTCTTCCCTCTCACTCTCTCTCTCTCCTCCTCCTCCTCCCTCTCTGCAGATCACCAGGCAGCAGTACCAGAACGGGCTGCTGGCCTCCCGCATGGACAACAGCCCTCAGCTCGCCTTGGACAGCTGTGCCACCTGCTCGGAGAACTTTACCGAGAAGTCGGAGCTGCCGGTGGTGGATGAGACCACGACGCTCCTCAACGAACGCAACTCCTTGCTGCACAGAGCCTCCCAGGACGGTGCCATCTGACAGGAGGGCCCGGGGACTCCTGCCTGCCCTGCGGGGGTCTCCCCAGTGGGCCCACATGACGTCGGGGAGCCTGTGAGGCTAGAAGGGGTGCAGGTGGATATCCTGCATGACTGAGCAACTGGACATCCCTCCCAGGGGATCGATCTGGCTGCAGATGGGGACCTCTTAACAGCTCTGACATGATGCCTGCCCAGCCCAGCTAGTGAGCAAAGGCTGTTTTTGTCATTTTTTTTTTTTTTTAAACACTGAGAGAATTTTTAAGCTAGGCTCATTGCTCCTCTTTTTAAATATCATTTGGGGAAGGGAAGACAGGGTTAAGGAACTTTATGTAAAAAAAAAAATTTTTTTTCAAGAAACCCAAAGGGGAGGAGGGTTCCTCACTCCAGGAAGCAACAGCCATAACCTTTTCCTGGCCAAGACCTTTCAGCCTGTGTCTGTCGCTCTAGGAACCACTTTTCTGCAGCAGTGGGGGCCTGGAGCCCACAGGAGGGGGCTCCGGGGAGGAGGACAGTTCTACCTAGGAAGCAGGGATCCAAATGATACTGACATCCACTGCTAGGACACACGCACTGAGGCCACTGAGGCCACTGAGGCCGAGAGGTGCTGGGGAGCTGTTCAGGGACACGATGACCCACCCCGGCAACAGAGAGGACTACATCTGCTCCAGGATCCGGTGATCTCCTAGGACTCCGTCCACAGGCTGGCTCTGCTGCTGAGTCAGGACTCAGCCGAGAACCACCCCTGGCTCTCCTCTATCCCTTTGGACAATTTCCTCCTGTTAGGGTCTGGCTCCAAGAGTTAGGCGTGGTCTTTGGCTCTACAGTTGCTTATCTGCTTCTTGACCATGCGCTCCGTTTTACCAAAGGTCCCCCCTCAGAAGGGGCAGCACCTACGTTAGAGGTGACTTGTCGGATACTCCTTCTGGTTCCAGGGCTGAATACGACCGTAGGTATCTGTGTCAACAGTGACTACTGTACCACCCACAGCAGCAAGAAGAGTCAGGGTCCGGAAGTTCACCCAGGAAGACTTCTTCCCCAGCTCCCCATTCTTATCTCCATACTCATCCCTCTAGGGACTGGGGACAGGACATGTTGGAAGCCACCCAAGCTGGGTCATCACACCCTTGCCTGTGTAGCTGGCTGAGGGTCACCTGACCTCTTTTGCCACTTACGGACCCAGGAAAGGAGGGTTTCACCTAATGCATTCACTCCTTTCCTCAGCCCGTGGAGTCCTGTCACCCAAGTACTCTGCTGTCTATGTACCCAGAGAATCCCACCTCCTAGGGGGTCTTGTACCCCTGGCCAGGCTGAGGTCTCCTCCACTCACAGAATTTACTCCTAGAAGCCCAGAGAAGACGGTGACTTTCAACTATAAGGGAAAAAGACAGCAGACCTCCAGGTCCTTAAGAAACCCTTAGTTTTCTGTAGGTGCAGCATGCTCCCGAGTGCTAGAGGAGCTGCCAGCTGTGTTCCTGAGAGACCCAAGTGCCAGGTAGAGCAAAACCACGTGGTGGGGTGTGAAGCAACAGTAGCAGGTGCACACACTTCCACAGCTACCTCTGCATACACAGTCACCACCAACAGACAGGCCCCTCCTCCCAGCCCCCCCCCATTTAGAATCACTTCTTGCAGAGGGTCATATTATATTTCCAAATATTACTGGTCTGATGACTTCCTCCTCCAGTGCAATTTTTTCACTTCCTCTTCCAACCTCTGGTTCCTGGGCTGAGCCATACCCTGGAACTGGCCTGGTCCGTATGTCTTCCCAGGTAAGGAAGACTTCGCAGGTGGCATCCAAGTGGGTAGGCAAGTCACAGTCGCCGTAGCAAATGACTCCTATTTATTTTGCATTAAGATTTTAATTTGTATATTTTTGTGATTTATTTTGGCATTGTTATGAGTTTGACTCTCGGGAGTTTTGTTGTTATGACTCTTGTGTCTTTTGTCACAAAACAATGATAATATTTGCTAAACAATATATGGAATTTATTTTTGATTGGTAATAAAAAAATGAAATGCATATAGTCTTGGTGAGCACATAACTCGGGTGTTTTGCTTCCGGACGTATTTACTGTACGCTGTAGAGACAGAAGTGACTGGCTATCACTTGTGACAGGACGAGGGCGGTCGAATGTTCTGGAACTGTTTGGAAGTGGAATGCAAGCAGAACCGTTAACTTACAAGATGGTATAGTCACGGCGTTGGTCATGGGAGTCGTGGAGTGGGAGCTGTTCACAGAAGCAGGGCAAATAAATCAGATGTCATAGGATTCGATCTGTGAATGCTGGGCTGGGGCAGCTGGGATGAGCGAATGGCCTTCTTCCCTCTGGGGGATGAGGGCTGTTTGGGATCATGTTGTTTCACAGCACGCAGAGACTGCTTTGTGTATATTGATGACCTGGTGTGCTTTCTGGATGGGGTGTCCATCTCCTGAGACCGCTGACTGAGGTTTTCCTCCTGTACCACTCAAAATCGCAGCTGTGGAACCCTTTTGTGGCATGCACACATACTGAAAACTACAATCCGTGCTCCAAGGCCAGAGAATCAAACAAGCAAAGATCAACATTAAACTGAAGGTTGTTTTGCTTGTGCTTGGAGTGTCAAGTTGGGTGATCCCCTTGCCTCCACCTCTTGAATGCTAGAATGCAGGTGTGCACCACCATGCCTATGTTTTTTTTTGGGGGGGGTTGGTTTTTGTTTTTGTTTTGTCTTTAGACAAGGTTTCTCAGATTATGTACCTCTAGCTATCCTAGAACTTGGTACGTAAACCAGGCTTGCCTCGAACTCAGAGATTCACCTACATCTGCCTCCTGAGAGCTGGGATTAAAGGCGTGTGCCACCATGCCTAGCTCTGGTTTTGAGACAAGACCTTGCTCTATAAAAGGTGGCTACTCTCCATTTGCCTCCCTTCCATTACCCTGGTGGAGCTGGACATGCTGGCATGTGGAATCCCAGCACACAGGAGGCTGAGGCAGTAAGATCACGAATTTGAGGTTAGCCTAGGCTGTATAGGAAGACTCTGTCCAAGAGAGGAGGGGGAGGGAGGAAGGCACCTCGGTAGTCAACAAAGAGAATATCCCAGATGGAAGGGTAACACAGATATGTGTATACAGGGGTGGGGAGAATGCCCTCCATCTGTCCATCCAAAGATGTGTTTGGTGTTGAGCTCCTGCACCACACGAGCTGCTACCAACCCTCGGTGAGTTTTGTGAGGAAGAGCCCCGGAAGGGATCATCACTCAAGGCCTTGCCCCGCTGTCCCTGACACCTAGGACATTTCATTTAAATCTCTGCTCCAAGGTCACTCCGTAGAGAAGCCTTCCTTGATCACCTTCATGTCACATAGCATCTCCTTAAAGTTTCCTTATTGTCTCTGTATAACACTTTCTGCTAGATCTTAAATTGTAGACTCGAGTGTTTTCTGTTGTCCCAGCACAATTCTGAGCACCATGAGGGTGAGCTTTTGTCCCTGGCAGAGCCCCAGCCTTTAGAAAGGTGCCTGCCCCGCATGCACTCAGGGTAGGAAATGCTTGTCAAATGAGCAAATGAAAATCTTGGCTGGATCCTTGACCCAGTCTAATCAATATAGTCAGGGAAGATCATACTGAGTGAGGGATGTTTGAGCTAAGAAATGCAGAAGCCAGCCAGGGAGGTCAGACCATAGCGTGAGGGTTTTGCTTTGTTGCATTTTCTATTTTAAAATTTCATATTTGTGTGTGTGTGTGTGTGTGTGTGTGTGTGTGTGTGTGTACATGTGCAGAGGTCAAAGGACAACTTTGTGGAGTTTGATTCTCTTTCCTTTACATGGGTTTCAGGGATTGAACTCAGGTGGGCAGCAGGTGCCTTTATCCACTGAGCCATCTCACCAGGCCATGTTTTGTTTAATACAGGGTCTCTTTGTAGCCCAGGCTGGCCATGAAATTTCATTTACCCCTGCCTCTGCCTCTGAGTGCTGGGATTATAGTAGTTATAAGTTTTAAATAATAATGAATACATGTTTTGCCAGGCAGTGGTGGCGCACACCTTTAGTCCCAGCACTTGGGAGGCAGAGGCAGGCTGATCTCTTGAGTTTGAGGCAGCCTGGTCTACAGAGCCAGGACAGCCAGAGCTACAGAGCTACACGAGAACAAACAAACAAACAAATACATGTTTTGATAAAAAGTAGAAATGGTCTGCCCTAAATGACCACTAAGGAAAATGTCCCAGGGAGCACCAGTAAGAAACCTAAATGAAAGTCAAGTGTCTCCGTGGAAGTTGTGATGGACCAGAGACGGGGCAAGGAAGGACAGAGAGAAAGAGTCCTCTACACTGAAACACCACACGAGCAGCCTGGATTCTTCATATGCTTGGATGCTGACAGTTTAAGGGACCATCTGTTGTTTTCCAAATCTTACTCAATCTTCTTTTACTCAAGGTTTGTTAGCCTCAAAAAAAAGTAGAGAGGGGGAAAAAAGTCACTTGAGTTCCTTCCTCTCCTGTAGGTTGTTCTTTGCTAGCTGATGGCTTCAGACACGTGACTCATTTCATGCACACCATCTGTTCTCTCTCTCGGTGTCAGCATTTTATCTTGACTCGGAGACACAGTGAAAACTGAAAGGTTGAATCCACTCTAAAGCTCTGGGACTTTTTTCCTTAAAGGCAGCAAGACAACTCTAATGTAAAAGAGCAGCCATGTCTTAATTGCTTCTGCTGGTAGCTTGTTCTGTCATCCGCAAGAGGCAAACTTCTTGTAGCATACAGTACTGCTCAGATAACAAAAACAGGGAAGCAGAGATGTGATTCGCACCACTATTCTAAGTTTACAATGTAGAAGAATCACTGCAATTTTGTAAAGACTTGGGGGGGGACTTTTAGTTTTTAGTGTGTGCGTGCAAGTGCTGGGAACCACCTTAGGGTCCTCTGCAAGAGCAGCATGTACTCTTAACCACAGAGCCATCTCTCCAGTCCCTTGTTCTGAGTTTGAGACAGGATCTCACTATATAGCCTAGCTGGCCTCTGCTAGGATTACAAATGTGCTGCCACATCTGGATCAGATTTTTTTTCACAAAACATCTTCCCTCTTGATCTTTCCTCATGGGCCTCTTTTTGCACCTTATCTTCTACACAACTTTAGACCATATTGCACATACTTTTTTAAGTTTGTATTTTCAGGGCAGTGAGTTACGTCTACAGAATCCTTTTTAAAAATCATTTAATGGGCTGGAGAGATGGCTCAGCAGTTAAGAGTACTTACTGCTCTACAGAAGACCTGGTTCCCAGAACCCACATGGTGGCTCACAAATGCCAGGAATTCCAGTTCCTGTGAATATGGATATGCAGTGCCCTCTTCTGGTATCCTTGGGAACCTACACACACAGTGCAATATATACACATTTGAGTCCACACATACACATAAAACTAATCTTTAAAAATATTATTTAAATTGACATGTATAACAAGTGTACTTGTACTAGGACTTGGCGGGGAGTATAGAGAAAAATACAAAGTATGTGGATACTATAGAGAAGTTAATCACATAAAGACCAAATGCAAAGGTGAAGAACACGCCACCCAATTGATGTATTGTCTTCTAAAATGAGGACATAAAGATCTCTACCCGAGGAATTCGCACATCAGAACCCAAAGGCGCACACAGTCTGTGCGCATTGCTTTCCCTTGTAAGACTGATTACATGAAGCAGCTGTGAGGATTCAAGGAAACTGATTTTTAAGGGTTTGAGTATTTACTATGAGTCTCCCTGTCAGGGCAACTCCTCAAAAGCAAGTGTGTGTCTTGATGTCTACAGAGTCTGACGCAAAGTAGGAACACCTTCAAGAAACCTTAGTTTTAAAACAAATCAATGGGCTGGAGGGCTGGCTCAGAGGTGAAGAATGCGTGCTGAGGCTGGTTCAATTCCCAACACCACACCTCACACCAGCTAGTAACTCCAGCTCCGGGAATCCGACGCCCTCTCTGCCTCCTAGAGCACAGCACTCGCATGCAAAACCCACACACATACGCAGAACTAGAAAATAAATCTTATAAACAAAGAACCTCTGGCTTCCGTGCACCCAGTCCCTGGTTCGTAATTCCAGCTCTAAACTTGCAGGCTAGGCCGGTTAACAATCTCTCACTTTTCTCCTACAACACGCGCGAGACCCTTAGGTCGTCCCAGACCGCGCTCGGGAATCCTCCCTCGCCGCCCGAGCCCCACGCCCCCCGGCCCCCGGCCCGCCCCGCGCCGCTTGTTTACTCCCCGGCGCAGCCTAGTTCTCCCCGGAGCCCGCCCCCGCCGGCCGCCTATTGGTCTAAGTGACACGAAGGCCTGCTCCGATTGGCCGCAGCGGCAGAGGCGCGGGTGAGTGGGGTAGGCTGCGCCTGAGGCCCAGAAGGGTAGCAGGCCATGGCGCGGCGGCGGCTGCGGCGGCAGCGGCGGCGGTGGCGGGTTGGCTGGGTTGGGTGCTTGCCGCGCTCTGTCTGGGCAGCACCGCGGGGGAGGCGGCGCCGGGAGCGGGACTGCTGGGCTTCTGCATGGAGGAGGACAGCGCGCCGGGCGCAGGCTCGCTGCGCGGAAGGGCAGCGCCGGAGGCCACTTTCTGCCTGCGACTCTTCTGCTCCGGCTTAGCCAACAACAGCTCCTGGACCTGGGTGGCCACGGAGGGCGCAGGCTGCCCCGAGGGCGGCCGGGCCACGGAGCCCGAGGAGGCGGCCGCCCCCACGGGCGAGTGGCGTGCCCTGCTGCGCCTGCGCACCGAGGCCGGGGCGCCGCGCTCCGCGCTGCTGGCGGTGCGCGTGGAGCCGGGCGGCGGGCCGCCGAGGAGGCGGCGCCGCCCTGGGCGCTGGGGCTGGGGGCGGCCGGCTTGCTGGCCCTGGCGGCCGTGGCGCGCGCCTGCAGCTGAGCGCGCTGGCGCTGGCGCCGGCCGAGGTGCAGGTGCTGCGCGAGAGCGGCTCGGAGGCGGAGCGCGCGCTGCGCGGCGCCTGGAACCTGCGCGGCGATGGGGCGGCTGCGCCCTGGGCGCGCTGCTGCTGCTGGCCAGCCTGGCGCAGGCGGCCCTGGCCGTGCTGCTGTACCGAGCGGTCGGCCAGCGCGCCGTGCCCGCGGTGCTGGGCTGCGCGGGGCTGGTGTTCCTGGTGGGCGAGGTGCTGCCGGTCGCCGTGAGCGGCCGCTGGGCGCTGGCGCTGGCGCCGCGCGCGCTGGGCCTCAGCCGCCTGGCGGTGCTGCTCACCTTGCCCGTGGCGCTGCCGGTGGGGCAGCTGCTGGAGCTGGCAGCGCGGCCGGGGCGTCTGCGTGAGCGCGTGCTGGAGCTGGCGCGCGGCGGCGGCGACCCCTACAGCGATCTGAGCAAGGGCGTCCTGCGCTACCGGACCGTGGAGGACGTGCTCACGCCCCTCGAAGACTGCTTTATGCTGGACTCCGGCGCTGTCCTGGACTTCGGCGTCCTAGCCAGTATCATGCAGAGCGGCCACACGCGCATCCCAGTGTACGAGGAGGAGCGCTCCAACATCGTGGACATACTGTACCTCAAAGACTTGACCTTCGTGGACCCTGAGGACTGCACGCCGCTCAGCACCATCACCCGCTTTTACAACCATCCACTCCACTTCGTCTTCAACGACACCAAATTGGACGCTGTCCTGGAAGAGTTCAAGCGAGGTAAGGTGCTGTCCCTGGTGGAGAGAGGGTCTCACCCCGCCAGAGAGGCACTAAGACTTGACCTTTCTCAGAAAGTGATGGCCTTGAATCTGGGAATGACCTTGGGAAATATTTAAAGACCGACTTTTAGACGCGGGAAGGAAGTGCTGTGTGTCTGATGCAGGAGGATCGGAAGGTGGTTCCAGGCCAGCCCGGGTTATGTAGTAAGACTATTCATTTAAAAAAAAAAAAAAAAGTGAAGATGTCTAACATCAGTGTCTGCCTAACATACACAAAGCTCTGAGTCACCACGTAAACCCAGGTAGGTAGTGGCCTACCTACTTAGAAAGATGGAAGCCAGTCTGGGCTAAAGATTCTGTCTCAAAGCTAAATGAATGAATAAAAGCCTCCCGGTCCCTCTCCCCGCATTTGGCAGCAAGCATGTCTACTTGGCTCTAACCCCAGAGGTTTTTGTCCTGAGCCGTCCGTCTCTGTGCACTTGGGTTTCCAAGCTCACCCAGATTCTTGGGTAGTAACTAAAAGGATGTCAAAAGGATAGGGTAACTGGAAATGGTTATCTTCGCCTCTTTAACATTAAATTAGCAGGACCTGTGATGTTTCCTGGCCTTCCAGGTTGCAGGACAAGGAAGGCACTCAAATACTTTTCTACAGGTACTGAGAAAACTTTCATTTAATGTCGTTGAAAGCAACATCATGAATAATTTAATTTCCCTTCCTGGCTTTTTTCCCCCCGTAAAGTTTTTTTTTTTCTTGAGATTTTTATTTTTATGTGTATTTTTATTTTTTGCATGTATTATATCTGTGTACCACGTGCATGCAGTTCCTCCGGAAGCCAGAAGAGGGGAGGGGTTCCTTGGGACTGGAGTTGCAGACAGTTGCTAGCCGTCCTGTAGGTGCTGGGAACTGAATCCTGGTCCTCCAATGCTCTTAAGAGCCCAGCCAGCTCTCCATCTTCCTCCCTTTTGTTTAAATTGTTTTTTCAGGGAATGCAAGTGCTCTTCCCCTAAACACACCCCATTTCTATTTCCATGCTCCCCCTTTTCACCTAAGGTCTCTGGGATTCTCCCTTAACTCTACATTTTCACCAACTCCTTTCACTGGTTTGTTGAAGCAGCTTTTTAATTTTTTTTTTTTTTTTTAAGATTTACTTATGTGTAGGTGAGTGTTTTGCGTGTCTGATGCCTGAGAAGGTTGGAAGAGGGCATTGGATCCCCTGGAACTGGAGTTATGGATGGTTGTGAGGCATTATATGAGTGCTGGAACTGAACCCATATGGTGCCTCACCATAGGTGACCTGAACCCAGGTCCCATCTATTAAGGTTGATAGTAAAAACCATGAGGCTCTCCAAATGTTAACATGTGGATTCCTAGCGGCATTGGTGGCTCACACCTTTAATCCCAGCACTTGGGGAAGGCAGAGGCCGATGGATCTCTGAGTTTGAGAACAGTTAGGGCTACACAGAGAAATCGGGGGGGGGGGGGCAGCAAAAACAACAATCAAAATAATGGGGGTTTCTCTATAGCGCTCTACCCTCACCCTTGGGGTGCTTTCCAGAGCCTGGGTGTTCCTTGCCCACCAGATACCCTTCCTTGGAGGGTAGGGGTGGATGTGCACCAGGGCTCTAGGTGGAGTAGGCTGCATGATGAGAAGTGGCGGATGGAGCAAAACCCCCTTGAACTGGCAAATCTCCTGGCCCCGGGTCCACTCAGCCCCTGGACCGTCAGTACGAGAGGCAGCTCTCGGCAATGAGCACACAACTTTTGTATTGAGTGCAGCGTGTGCCAGACTCTGACGGGCGCTCTGCATGCCAGTCTCCCTTTGTCTTTGCGGGAGACCTGTGTGTAGATCATGAATGGCTGAGTGGGAGGCTTGAACGAGCATCTCTGACTGGCCTGTTGGAGGACCTCGCAGATGTGTCCTGGCTTTTTCCTAGAACTCGGTCCTGCAGCCTCTTTATAGGGAGGGTAGGGTCCATCTGGGCTGCGGTCACCCAGAAGCAAGGCATTTCTCATGGTGTGGGAGGCAGCCATCAGGGTTCTGTCCTGTCCCCGCCTGCTTTGAGTTCCCAGGTTGTAGGAAGATTGCTGAGTCGATCTTGCTCTGTTCGTTTATCAAAGACGAGAGACTTCGGTCTGGCCTGCTTGTGAGTCTCGTGACTGTCATTCCTGAGATAGTGTTTGTCAGCTCCAGGTGAATTAGCCTTTCGGGCGAACCTGGAAGTATAAGGCCCCATTTCTTCCAGAGTAGTCACAAGCCCTCCTTTTAGGAGGGTCATATAGAGGCCACCATTGTCCCTCCGATGTCCCAAACTCTCGTTGCTAAGGTCTTTACATTGTTCACACACATCAAGGACAGTGGCATATGCCTTGCCAGAGCAAGTAAGTTCTGGTTGACCTGTCAGTGGGAAAGTAACGTCCCAGCTGAGGACAGAGGCAGGAGGATTGTGAATTTGAAGCCATGTGGGATGGGGGGAGAGAGGTGGGCAAGGAAGTGTTCACTGTAGTGTCCCATTCCGGCTGGACCTGTGCTTTGATGTTCACATGCTGTCAGTGTCACAGATTTGGACAGTGGAGGTGTAAGGGTTGTCCCTGTCTGGATAGAACTGAATTTAAGCTTTAGGAATTGGTAATGATGTTAAGGATGAGGTTGATGAGAGCTGTTTTTCATTTAGTTAAAATGTTCACAGAGGTGGGGCTGGAGAGATGGCTCAGCAGTTAAGAGCATTGACTGCCCTTCCAAAGGACCTGGGTTCACTTCCCAGCACCCACATGACAGCTCACAACTGTCTGTAACTCCAGTTCCAAGGGATCTGACCCTCACACAGACATATACGTGCAGGTAAAACACCAACGCTCATAAAATAGAAATAAATATATTTTAAGAAAATGTTCACAGAAGCAAGATGAGTAGAGTGCTTGTTTGTGTATTGCATTATGGACATGGCTTTGATCAACAGGGCTATGAGCAGGAGCAGCACTGTGTGGGTGGTTTTGTTTTTTGAGGCAGGGTCTCACTATGTAGCTTTGGCTGGCCTTGAACTCAGATCCGCCTGCTTCTGCCACCCCAGTGCTCAGACTAAAGAGCAGGGTGTGTCCTACACCCAGATTGTCTTGAGTGTTTTTACTGATCAGTGGCTGATGTGGACAACAATGGTGGGGGACCCAGGTAATGTGCCACATTTGCCTGAGGAGGTGACCAGGGAGGCATTAGGAGGTAGACATTTGCTGCTTGGCTAGGGCTGGGGAGCCAGAAGTCGTTCGTATTGGAGCCTAGGTGTCTTCCTGTATGATACAGTATTGGCTTCCTTAAGGGCTGGAGCCGGGAGCAGGTGAGTGTTTCCTTACATTGGAATTTGTGTTCCAAGGAGCAGATTCCTAGCAGGCCGCTGATAGGAACCGCAAACAAAAGACTGAAGAGGAGGTGAAGATCTGAATATCAGTGTAGAAGTAATCTATCTCCTGAGCTACAGGAGTGGTACAGAGAGCCTGAGCCCTGGGGAGCACAAAGCATGCAGGAGGAGGGGCCTGGAAAAGATGCCAAAAACAGGCTGGACCACAGAAGTAAGAGGAACCAGAAGTTTAGAGAGTCCTGAGAGCTAAGAGAACAGACCACCTTCTAAGAGAGGTCAGCAGTCAGGATGACTTAGGCTTTTTTCCTCCCAAGTGCTAGGGAAGGAACCCAGAGCCATGTACATATTAGTCAAGCACTCTGCCACTGAGTTTTTGCCCTTGGTCTGTGGGTCTGGGGCTGAGGAGTAACTGGGAGAATGAATGGGGATGGCCTTCATTCGCCATGTCCTGTCCAGTGGGGACAAACAGTCCCTCCAAGCTCTCTGTCTTACGTATTCCTATGGCCAAGGACTTCTCCCATTATTGAACCATCCTGATGCAACAGGTTCCAGAATCGTGAGTCTTTTTCAGAGAACTTTGAGAGCACAAGAGAAGTTAATTCTTTCTGTTAGGGGCATGTCAGAGGGACTCACTCTTGGGAGGAGGGAGCCGCATTGAGGCTTCCCTGCTCTGAGTGGCCTTTTAGAGCCCAGGCTTGGGGTTTGAGGACCCCAAACTTGCCTGTTGCACTCTTGACCCTCCCCGCTTGGCCTCACAGGTTTGTGTTCCACAGCAGAGCAGCCCTGTGGAAATGGCACCTGCCTGCTAGCTTGAGCCGGTTCCAGCGCTATCGCCAAGGATCGGAAGGAGTTTAGAAATGTGGCACTTTGACCCAGTGTCTCTGACTCAGTAGACTGAGCAGTTGTTGGGGGTACCTGGCCTTTTCCTCCTGGGAGGCTTTAATCTTTTTCCTGGGGCATTTAGAGCCTCCTGAAGAAAGAGGCCTTATTTGGTAAATATTTCATGATTCGTGAAAAGGCCTGGGCATTTTCTCCAAAATATCCTGGGAGCACATAGCCCTCATGTAGGTCTGGACCATTCTTCTCACTAGTAATAGGCATGTGTGTTCTCATTGCCTTGCCTCAGACCTGCCTGTCTCCATCCTGTAACCTGTAGCCCACCTATGACTCTAGAGCCTTTGAGTGGACCCTCTTCGGGGTTGTGGTATGCTGCAAGTGTTAAGCACATATACACCAGGTTTCAGGGTGTGTTGTAAAATGTAAAAAGAGGTGTAAAGTAATATATTGTGTTTTTGTGTTGGTTACACGTTGAAATGATACTTTAGCTATATTGGATATCATATAGTGTTAAATGTTAACTAAAAGATTTTAAATTATATACATAGCTTGTACTCTGTCTTTCAAATAGATATAATGTTTTATGGGTGGAAAATACTTATATAACCCCAAGTAAATATCTGAAGTCTCCCCAACATTTGCCAACCCTGTAAGAGTTGGTTTTTTTTTTCAAGCTTTTCTGTCCTTACTAAATCAGCAAATAGGAAATTGAATGAGAAAGGCACAGGAGCAAGGTGGCATGTGCCAGCTCTGGCTCTTCCTCTTGACATACTACGGATTCTAAATGCCCACCCTTACTTAGCCCCATCCTCTGGAAGACCCCTGAAGGGCAGCTCTCAGAAGTGGGAGAACCTGCTGAGGATGCATGTCTGTCCTCTTCGCAATAGAGAGGCAAGAGGGTCACAAAGCCCAGGCCAACCTGGATTGTTAGTGAGACCTTTCTCAAGAAACAAAAAGAGAACTAAGTACAGTGTTGTACACTTGATCTTGATACTCCTGAGACTGAGGCAGGAGCATTGTGATTGCCAGGCCAACATAGGCTACAGTAATGAAACCCTGTCTCTCTCTCTCTCTCTCTCTCTCTCTCTCTCTCTCTCTCTCTCTCTCTTTTTTTTTTTTTTCCCCGAGACAGTGTTTTCTCTGTGTAGCTTTGTGTCTTTCCTGGAACTCACTTTGTAGCCCAGGCTGGCCTCAAACTCACAGAGATCCACCTGCCTCTGCCTCCCTAGTGCTGGACTAAATGCGTGCGCCGCCGCCACCACCACCACCCGACTTGAAAACTCTGTTTAACAAATAAAATCAGGTAGATGAATAGAAAAATAAAATAAAATCAGCCCAGGTGGTAGTGGCGCACTCCTTTAATCCCAGTACTCGGGAGGCAGACAGACAGGCGGATCTCTATGAGTTTGAGGATCGCCTGGTCACCAGGATAGCTAGGGCTACACAGAGAAACCCTGTCTCAAAAAACCCAAGTGGAGGGGCAGTAAAAAGAGGTCTGAGGATAAGTTCAGGAGGGCGGTAGCATGCTTGTGTAGCAGGTGTGAGGAGCCCTTGTGTGCCTTGCTAGTGTGCCGAGGAAAGGGAGTGGTGTGGCCAGTATACAAGCATCTTCTGTCCTTTGGTGCGAGGAAACCTGGGAGGTCCCTACAGACCGCAAATAAGTGTCCCCTTCTACAGGGAAGTCGCACCTGGCCATTGTTCAGAAGGTGAACAACGAAGGTGAAGGTGACCCCTTCTACGAGGTGCTGGGCTTGGTCACGCTGGAGGACGTCATCGAGGAGATCATCAGGTCTGAGATCTTGGATGAGTCTGAAGACTACCGTGAGTCTGACTGTTGTTCTCTAACTCACAGCCCTTCCTGCAGCCTCTGGAGCATCTGCGTCAGAGGCCAGTGGGCCTTCATGCTGCTGAATGGTGTCTAGGGCTCCAGCCAGACCTCATCTTCCCTGCTGTGGTGTGGGCCAGTGTTGCCCTCCACACAAGCCATGCAGACCATCCATCCCATTGTTGACTTTCGGGGCCCCTGTGTGAGCTGAGGGCTTTGTAAGAGCCCTCCATCACTGGAAGGAAGTGTCTGCCCTTGACGGGCCCGGGTCTTTCTGCTGCTTTTGCTGGCCCACATTCTTTTGTGCACAGCTCCTCGATGTATTCTTTGAATTGGATGCGAGGCTCCGGAGCAGAGTATTTGTCCGGCTCGAATGGAGCTGAGTTTGGTCACCTGCACCACCACAGGTTAAAAAAAAAAAAAAAAATCCACATGCCTTTAATCCCAGCCAGGCAGAGGCAGGTAGACCTCTGAGTTTCTTGGCCAACAGAGGATATGTAGTAGGTAGACCCTGTCTCCAAAAAAAAAGGAAAAGAAAGAAAAAAAAAAAAAAAACAACAACAACAAAAAAACATTCTTGACCAGCTACTGAGCAGGTCTTCTGTAGCAGACAGCCGTGAGACCTTTGATTGTGTCTTCCTCTTCCTTCGATGGCCACCTCCGTGGGCAGACACAGAGCCCACACTTGATGGCTGGGGCCTCACGTGCTTATGGGACCCGCACTGCCGTGTCTGTGTCCTCACTTCTGTTCCTGGGCCAGTGGAGGGAGGGTCACCAGGGTAGCTGCTGCCATCTGCCGTGGGTGATCTTCAGGCACTTGTACCTGAAGGGGGTCTCTACAGCGGTGTTCTCTTCTGCAGGAGAGCCAGACTCCCTCTGGGCATGGCTGGAAATGCATGTGGGCTGTTGCCTCCTCCATCCTAGGCACTGGATTATCGTGCGCGGGCGTGGCAGCCGAGTGTCTCGTAGGAGCAGTGCCAAGGACGCTTCCTTGGGGATCCCCTAAGATCCCCGGACCTTGGGGGGAAGGAGTGGGTGACAGGGCCGTTTGCTCTGTTTGTGGTCGTAATTGGGTACTGATAGCCACCCATGCCATCTTTTCGCTGCCTCTACAGACACCAAGTGAGGAAAAAGACTGTTGCCCTGAGCACCCCTCTCAAGCGGAAGGAGGAATTCTCCTTATTCAAGGTGCCTGATGATGGACAATAAAGTAAAAATCTCGCCTCAGCTGCTCCTGGCCACCCAGCGCTTCCTTTCCCGAGGTGAGGGTGAAGGGTGGTCCTTGCCCCTGGTCTCACCACCCAGAGGGTCAAGAAACCACCCAGGCCAGACACCAGCTTGGCTCCTAGTGAGCCGGAGGCTCCCGAAGAGCATCTGCTGCCCTCTGCAGAGCTAGTGGGTGTCTCCTGCTAAGACGTGTTCTGGGCACTTCACCTGGCCCGTGTGGTGTGCCCTGCTTGGCTCTCTTGTGTGGATTGCCGCAGCCCAGGGACCACTGGGAGAGCCCAGGCGGCAGCAGGAGGCAGGTGTGATGACAGGCCACTTGGGCCCCCAGTGGACACTGTCCCTTTCTCCCACCGCGGGCCAGAGGTGGATGTGTTCAGCCCCTTGCGAATCTCCGAGAAAGTCTTGCTGTATCTGCTGAAGCATCCCCAGTGTCAACCAGAGGTGAAGTTTGATGAGAACAACCGCCTGGCCGCACACCATTACTTGTACCAGCGCAGCCAGCCGGTGGACTACTTCATTCTCATCCTGCAGGTAACCACGGCTGCCCAGACCCGAAGCCTCCACGTCCTCAGACCTGGAGAGCGAGCTGTCCACACAGCCACCCTCCATAAACACCTGGGGCTGAGGTTCCTCCTGTCCTCTCGTGATGGGAGAGATGACTTGTCCGCTTCTGTCCCCTCCCCAGGGCAGGGTCGAGGTGGAGATTGAAAAGAGGGCCTGAGGTTCGAGAATGGGGCCTTCACATACTATGGAGTGTCCGCCCTGGCAGCTCCGTCTTCAGGTAAGCCAGGGCCCCTCTGGGGTTGTGGTCACGGTGGGCAGAGCTGCCCCTGACGCTCGGATGCTGCGGAAGGTCTAAGTGCCCGGGACGCTGGCGTCCCTGGAGCCCGTGTCTCTGTCCCCCGAGGGGCTTCCTGTCTAGGCAGTGTAGGGGGCGGAGCGGCACTTCGGCCTTGTCGACCTTGGTAGCCACTGGATCCCCGCAAACGTTCCAGGGTGGCTCCGTCGTGGTCTTCCACGTTCCCACCCACCCCTCCCTCCCCAAGGCCACTTGGAGGGCAGGCGCTAGGGGCTGTGTGCTCGTCCCACTGCCTCCCGCCATCTCTGGTTATTTCCTCCATAGCTCGCCAGTCCCCCGTGTCTTCACGCCAGCTCATCCGCCACGACCCGCAGCCTGAGCCACCCGAGGGTGCCCGCCCCTCCGCATACTGTCCTGACTACACCGTGAGGGCCCTCTCTGACCTGCAGCTCATTAAGGTGACTTTGGGCTGCGCGTTGGCGCTGCTTTAACTGGCTTTGTGCTCCCGAGGGGCCTAGTCCAGCTGGTCACTGTGAAAAGATGGAGAGTGAGCCCAGCCCAGGAAGACAGGCTCACCTCCTGAATGGTGGGACCTCGCCTTCTTCCTGGACTGCTGGAGTCTGCACCTCTCTGGAGGCCTTGTGCCTGATCTCCATTGTAGATCTTAAAATCACTTGGCCATAAAAGAAAAGCATGTGGCTCGAAGGCTTTCTGCCCTCGGCTTTTGAAGTCCCGCCTGTCTCGTGCAGGTCAGAGGGTGGGAGCTCTGCTGTCCGTGTCTCGGGGTTGCCCTGCTGGGTAATTTCTCCATTCTCTTGTCCTCTAGATCACACGGTTGCAGTACCTTAATGCACTCCTGGCCTCCCGAGCCCAGAGCTTGCCTCCATCCCCAGAGAATGCTGAGCTCCAGGCCATCCCAGGCAGCCAGACCAGGCTGCTTGGTGACAAGTCCACTGAGACAGCAGGTAAGCCCCCCCCCATGGTACAGCCTGCAGTGCTGGGGCCCAGGGCCACAGGAAACCCTGCCACTGCGTGCTGCGTGTGCGCTCTCCTCCCCGTCTGTACCCTCCTGTTTCTCTGCCATCTTCCCACTGTTTGCAGTAGCTTGGATCACACGGCCAGCTGGTACTCAGAGTAGAGCAGACGGCCTTTTCTGTCCGTGGCCTCTTAGAGATGGCTTAGTTAGTTCTCGATAAGTGGGGGATGTTCAGGGTAGAAACTCTCAGGCCACTTAAGATCAGGGTTAGGTCACTTAAAGAGTCAAGATTGGGCTTTTCCTTGGCGCTGGCTCAGAGGAGCACTTGGTGTGGAGCTGGGTCAGCACACGTTGATAGTGAGGTTGTACGGAACCGGAAGCAGAAACACGCTTGGGTGGGGGCAGTCTGCGTTATGGGTAGGCTCTGGGCTGCCTCACAGAGTCTGCGGTTTGGGCGGTGAAGACCAGGGGGTTTCTGTGGTTTCTTGGGTTGATTGGTCCTTGGATAAGGCTCAGGAATGCCAAGCTGAGCTTCAGAAGCAGCTCTGGATGGCATGCCGGCTGCTGCCTTGCTCCACTCGGCCGCCCCAGGGAGCCAAGTTCCTCCTGGGCATTTACTTTGCAGGCATGCTTAGAGCTGACCCCGTCTTCCCTGGCGAAGCTGCCCACCATCCTGAGAGGTGGGAATTGCTGGGCTTGTCCGATAGATGAGGAATGGAGTTTGAGGGCCCGTAGCTAGACAGCCTCTCGGGAACACAGGGCCGTGGTCACTGAGACCCACACTTGATACCACAAACATGTTTTTACAGTAGAAATGGCTTTTTTAAATCAAGAGGTGACAGAAAGTACTAAGGACAGAAACCCTTGACCCTGAGCCGTGGTGATGGCTCAGCTCCTGTGGTCTCTGCTCTGGCTCCAGGCATTACTAGGGGACAGCTGAGGCATGCCTTGTAGGAACGTCAGTTTCAGAAAGGTGTTTTTTCACCGTGTTCACATGGGGGTGACAGTGTTCACCGTGGCCTTTTGTGGAATACCCCAGAACAGAAGTTCACCAGGCCACATCAGCCTTACCAAGACTCGTTTTTAAAGCCTGAGTGTCTTCTGGCTCCAGCCACTGCTCAGACTGCAGGGGCTGTATTCAAGGTACAGACGTGAGCCAAGAATGGCAGTTCTCCTTGGAGCGAGTCTTCCGTCAGGGATTTTCCCCTCCTTCCTCCCTCTGCCTCCCCCCTCTGTCCCCGCCCCTTTGCGCCCTCCTCCTTTCCTTTCCTTCTTCTTTCCAAGTGCTGGGGGCGGGGGGGGGGGGTATTGAACTTACAGGCTTGCACACACTAGGCAAGCATTCTTCCATTTGAGCTATACCTCTGGTCCCTGGAGAAGCTGGAGAAGTTTTCATCCTCTTGACTTGGCCCGCTCTCTGGGCTGCCTTATAAAAAGAGTGAGTCGCAGTGGCTTGTGGGTCATTTCTTCCTTACAATGCTTTATCCGCCCTGTTTGCCAGTTTTTTACCTAGGTGACCTGATGTGTGCCCCAATGAGGTTTGCCTGACTCTGGGTCTCCCTGGGTTTGTCCCTGTCCCCGAAGAGTTTAGTGTTACTACACAGTGCGGTTTTGGTGGGCCACTGTTTAAACGGTTCAGGAAGACTCCGTCCCTGGGGATTTGGGCGCTGAATCCCTGGCAGGAGAGTGCTCTTGTTGAAATGTTTGGAATGTACAAGAATTTTAAATGGCCTGCGTCAGGGATTGGGTCGGGTGGTGGCAGTGTTGGCGCACACCTTTTATCCCAGCACTCAGGAGCCAGGCAGGTGGATCTCTGAGTTCAACAGCCTGGTCTATGTAGAGTTCTAGGACAGCCAGGGATACACAGAGAAACCCTGTCTCAAAACAAACAATCAGGGACCAGCCACCTATGGTGTGGGAACCTGATTCAGCCAGGTTCCAGAGTTTATATAAAGGTGGTTTATTAGAGTCTGGCTGCTGAGTGCAGCGGGGACAGGGCAGGTGACTTGGCCGTTCCTGAAAAGTCTGATCCTGGACTCGTGACCCATGCACCCTGTGGTGTGTCCCCCGGTCGTCCAGCCCCTGTGTAGCCCTCCTCCCCAGCCTTCCGCGTGTGCTGGGGAGCGTGAGGGCCACGGCCACTCAACGGCTTTCTCTCTCTCTTCTCTCCGCTCGCTCTTCTTCAGCCTCCCAGTAACCTTTCCTCTTTGGCACATTTGGAAACTGCAGTTGATAAATGACTGTGGACTAGTGAGCGTTTTTTTGTTTTAAGAAAACACCAAGGTAAATATCTGTTTCCTTTTTTCTTGGATTTACTTTTCCCATCCTTTAGCTGTTGGCCGGCACCGCAGACCGCTTCCCCAGGCTGGGGTGCATTTCCCTTGGTGGGGGAGTTGGGAGGGGTGCTGTATTTTCTTTTTCTAGTACCCACTTTCTCTAGAACACAAGGGGTCATGGCACACGTGGTTAGTCCTGGAACATACGGCTGCTTCCTTGTAGCACAGGGGCGCTTTATCATCTATGGAAGTTTCTTTTTGCCCAGCATAGCAGCCTGAGCCCCTGGAGTCAGAAATCCATAGCACCCCTAGGTACCATGGCTCACACCTAGAATCTCAGCCCTCCAGGGACGAGGCAGAAGATCTAAACTGCCTTGAGTTTGAGGTCACTCCACACTGCATGGTGAACTCTGAGCCAGCCAGCAAGACTTTGTCTCAAAACCAAATAGGGGCTGGCGGTATGCTCTGTGGGTAAAGGCGCTTGCCGCCAAGCCGGTGACCCACGTTCAGTCCCCAGAACCTGTGTGGTGGAAGGTAAGAACCGAGTCCCACAGGTTGTCCCTGACCTCCATACACGTCATGACACGTGCATCCCCTCACACGTTTATACGTACACACCAAGGTAAATGTCAGAAGAGCTGACTGACTGACTGTGAAGAATGAAAGAAAGACAATTAAGTTTCAAAGCCAGCTGTGGCGGTACACACCTGTAATTCTAGTTCGGAGGTGTAGGTAGGAGGAGCTGACATTCAAGGTCACCCTGTCTCAACCCCTGCTGCCCCAAAGAAGTGGGGGAAGGGGCAGACCCACAAATCAATAACAAAAAAAAAGTCATCTTTGTCCCTCATGGGTCATCCTTGGAGTGGGTTTCTCTCTTGACCATGTTCTTGACTGCTTTGATGGTTCCTGAGATGTCCCAGGGCCCATCTGTCCAGGCTGTCTTTGTCCTAAAGGTTCAGTATTTGGATTGCTAGAGCCTGCCCCTTGGCTACTGGGAATGCCATTCTCTTTTCCCCTCTCCTTAGGGTCCAACCACAGCAGACCTGACGTCCCAGTGGAGAAGAGCCCTGGGCAGAACCCAGGAGTGTAACTGCTTGCCAGGCAGCCCCGAGCTGGAAATGGACAAGCGTGTGGGGAGCTGGGGAGAGCCAAGCAGGAGCTTCATGCCGCCAGCCCGTCCCCCACTGATTCTGGCCACGTTTTAGATGGCCATTATAAGATGTGGGTCCCGGCCTCCTGAATGCCAGAGCCTTCAGCTGGCCCCGCCTTCCCTTAGGAGATAGGACTGGCAGGGCAGTCCTCCAGAAGAAGCCTGTTTCTGGGGGGATGAAAGGAACAGCATCATCTCTAGTCCACAGGGCCTCGCCTCTCCCCCGATACCGTAATGGCACAGTGTCTGTACCTCCCTGAGCCAGGTGCCCTGTGGGTACTCTTACATGGTCTTGGCCTGTCGCACTTTGCTTTTGATTGGCCAACCCTCTGCTCTTGGCATCACTTTATGAGCAAACCAAGAGTGCTGGCTTTGGATGGAGAGTCAAGTCTGTGGCCCTGTCTGTACCTTTTTATTTCCCTTACAATGCCATATTTTGATTCATGTACCCCAGTTTTTTCCACGTGCCAAATCTAAAAGCACGATTCCCCAATAAGTCTGTGCCCTAGCTCTGCTCCCTCCTGTGGAGGGAGGTAGCTTTCTCTGGCTCCTGAAGTCGTGAGCAGGCTGGCCCAGTGACACAGGGCCTGCCCAGCATGGCTGAAAAGTCAGTGTTGAGGACCTGCCTTGTACTTTTGTCTTAAGCCTCCGGGACATGTGTGGCTATAATGGTAGAGAACAGCGATCAGGGAGATTGTTTATAAACCTGGTACCTCCTTGTCACCTACTGAGAAGTCAAGGTTTTCTTGTATCTGAAGTATTTCAAATTGTGTGCCCTTTTCCGTCTCCAGGGCCTTGTCTTCGAGATGCGGGGGTGGAAAGCACAGGTTTCCTCGTCCAGTGTACCTACATTTCCTTCACAGTTTCAGCTCTGGGACCATAGACTGGGGTGGGGAGGGAGGATTTCTGGAACCTTCCTCAAAAGAATGTGGGTCCTGGTAAGTAAGACTTGCAGGCCAAGAGAACAGTGGTGTGCTTGCCAAGAAAGTATTCTCAAGGAATATGTGCTAAGAACAAACTCAGGTTGGAAGCAAATACTTTAAAAATCATCTCTCTCCAGAAAAGAATTCTGAATTTTGGCTGCAGAATCACCTGGCACATTAGAACCTTGGCTACCTGGGCCCTTCTGGGGCTTCTGATTTTAGTCACCTTGAACACCAAGGGTTAGGGTCTTGAAATGGTTTTAGATTCATAGAAGAGTTCCATATGCCCTTTACTCCACATCCCCTGGTGTTAACATGTTAAATAACCTTGTTACAGTTATCCAAATTAAAATGTTAACATTGGTGTCATATATATTTAACTGGAGGCTTGGTTTGGATGTTACTTTTGTTTTTTTCTAGTAATGTCCTTTCTGTTGCAGAATTCCAAGGCAGGATGCCAAAATGCACTTAGAGCTATTGTTTTCCTTTTTACCTAACTTTGTATTTTATAGTAATTGCAGATTCATAGAAAGTTGGAAAGATGCAGAGTCCGTACATCCTTTATCGGGCTTTCCTCGGTGGTCCTGTCTCACAAACTGTAATGTAGTCTCAAAGCCTGGACTGGTGCAGTGGTACCTGGCGCCTGTGTAGACCTGAGTAACTGCTACCAAGTCTAACCCACTGTCCTGTCACTACCAGGGTTCCCCCTGGACTGTCACTCAGAGCCACCTGCCCCGTCCTAGCCCTGGCAACCACTAGACTGTTCCTCATCTCTTTTATTTGTCATTTCAAGAATGTCGTTTGAGGGGTTGTGTGGTGTGTGGCCGTTAGGGACTGACTCCTTCACTCAGCACAGTTCTCTGGGGACTGACCCGGCTCATCGTGCCAGCAGCTTGTCCCCTTTTCTTGCCAAGTGGTATTCCATGGTGTATTCACTGTCCTGTCAGAGGACGTCTGGGTCGTTTCCAGTTTTTGGCCTTTTCCAAATAAAGCTGCTATGAACATTCATGTGGCCGATGTCGGTGTGAATATTGGTGTTGACTCTGGGGGAAGTGCAGGAGTACAGTCGCTAGGTTGTTTATCTTTGAACCAGGCCTTTTGGAGTAGCTGTGTGCAAGCCTCAGTTCCTACATGAAGTGTAGGAATGATCCAGTTTCTCAGTCCTCCAAACGGTCATTGTTTTTACTTGAGCTATTTAGACAGGTGACCAACAGAACCACTGTGGTTCTCATCTGTTTTTCCTGGTGGAATCCAGCACTATAAGTAAGAATCTGTTCAGGTCTTCACTTGGTGACGTGTCTATGTTCTCCGTCCATTCATTTGTCCCCCTCCCTTTTTTGTCTGAGAACTCCTCATTTGTTCAGATTCTAAAATCCTTTGTTGGATTTTGGGTTTGCAGAAATTTTGGTCTGTAGTGCTGTAGTCTAGTTCTGAAATGTGCCCTAAGGCCTGTGTACTAAAGACTTCATCCCCTTGAAGTGAGTCCTGCGGTCATTGGGGCATGCCCTCACAGGGGCTGTTGGGCCTCGGCGTCTTCCTGTCCTTTGCTCCCTGATGGCCCTGAGGTGAAGGCCTCTGCATGTGCTCCCTCCTTGTACTGTGCATGGCCGGAAGGACCAAGCACCCACAGACCCCTGTGAGCTCCCCGGCTCACTTGTGTGCTCACAGTCTCAGGGAACAAAGGTTTTTCATTTTGATTAAAGTCATTTTACCAAACTTTGTTTTGTGCTTTTAGTATATCTGACTGTTCTAGATCTCAGAAGTTGTCTAACTTTTCCCCTAGTAGTTTGAGTTTGTTCTACATGTAGCTTGTTTTCCACTTTGAATTAATATTTCTATAAATAAGGCTTGGTTCACAGCTTTTTTTTTAATTTATTCATGTGAGTGTTTTTGTCTGCATGTATGTCTGTACATCACATACATGCTTAGTGCCTGCAGAGGCCACAAGGCATTGGCTCCTCCCTGGAACTGGAGTTATGGTTGTGATTCACCATGTGGGTGCTGAGAATCGAACTTGGGTCCTTTGGAAGAGCAGTTGGTGCTGGTGCTCTTCACTGCCCAGCCTTCTCTCCAGTCCCCACAGCTGGTCTTGGTGGCTTTGTAGGCCCAGGCTCAGGCTGGCCTCAAACTCAAAAACCGCTTTCTCTGGCTTTTTTCCCCCTCCTTCCTTCCATGTTTAACCTAAGGGTGTCTGTCCATTTGTTTAAAGGCATCTGTCCCTCCGTTGGGTGTATTTGTGTGTGGGGGGACTTCCTGGGTTGTCTACTATGTCACATTAGTCTGTATCTATCCACTACACTCTGGATCACTGAAGTTGAATGAACCCATCCCCCCATAATCATCCCCCCCCCCCACTTAATTTTCTCTTAGGGTCCCAGACTGGGTGAGGTGGCACACGCCTTTAATCCTAGCATTCAGAGGCAGGTGGGTCTTTGACTTCAAGGCCAGCCTGGTCTACAGTGAGTTCCAGGACAAAAACTATTTCAAAAAAAAAAAAGGGAGTCTCAGTCAGTGGGCCAAGCTGACCTCACAGTCCCCCTGCCTCAGCCTACCAAGTGCTGGATTTACAAGCATGGGACATCGTGCTTGGTGCTTGCCTTCTGTTATTTCTCAAAATGTGGGTGTTTTTCCGCATGTAATCTCTATATAGCCTGTGCTACACCACTGTCTCGCACTGTGTTTGGCCTAACCTGCAATGCAGAGCAGTCCTCCTGAGGCCTCCCAGGTGCTGGGATTACCGGCAGGCTGAGGATGACAAGGCCACCTCCCAGTCCCCATAAGACAACCAGGCTGTGGTGGATAATCAGTTTAATGAGAAAACAGTGATCTGTGTGTATAAAAAGGTGGCTGTGTGTCCATTAAGTGTCCTCATTCCTGAGGAGTCGTCATATTGGGTAGTCTTGAATGTCTGTCTTGCTCACGGCACCGTCTGTCTAGGTGCACGCTGGCTGTCAGAACAGGCAGGGCCTGCCCATAAAAAGGTTCATGCCCCTAGGAGGAGCACTGGTCAGGATTTTCACATAGTAACAAGGGCCGGAGAGGCTGCCAAAACCAGACCAAAAATAACTGGTGCTAAATGGGTGTCAGCTCAGGGCTGTCTGAGGGAGGCAAAGCCTTCTTCACCTTTTAACCCTTTGTTCAGCCTGTGGCCTCAGTGGAGGGCCCAGTGCTTTATCATCAACTTCCTGGCATCTAAGGAGCCAGCCTTGCCAGTAGTCCAGGTCTACACCAGGGAAGCAGGGGACCAAGCTGGAAGGGAGGGGTCGTGCGCCTGTGTGAAGGTCTCGTCACCACCAGTTGGCACGGGCCTGGAGAGGTGTGTATACTGCTGTTGCCGCACCCCATAGCAAGGTGCTGAACTCAGAGCGTGCAGAGCCTAGTCCAGGCGCTTTCTCCAGTACCAGGGGGCATTAGAGCCCTAGGGTAAGCTAGGGTTGCGGGCCGCCGCCCCAAAAGTTGAGTGGGCCACAAGCGATCCCCAGCCCCTGACGCTCTACCCTCACGTAAGACAGGCAGGGTTGCCTGAAGCCTTTAGGTGGGACTTCCCCAGAGTACACACTAGTTCCGGCTCATCGGTCTCCAGCTTCTGGGGCAACCTGGTAGGTACTGACTTCTGTGGGGCCTCAATCATGTTGACGTGCCCCTCAGCCTGCCAGAACCCCCCTCCAGTTCTGGAGACGAGAGATGGCTAGAACTACTCCAGACACACTCAGGGTTGCTACTGATAAGAATGGAGTCGCTGGAGAAATTCCACCCAAAGGACAGCAGTGAGGTGCCCCAATGCCTGGCACTTAGCCTGTTTCTTCTCTTATACCCTGGATGCAGCTGCTGGTCACATCTGAGTCTCTACTTACAGAACAGGCCAAGGCCAGTCTCCTGACGGAAGGATGGGTGGACAGGCCTAGACCCGGCTGTGGGTAGTGCTGGTCTGTTTACATCCTGCTCTGGCCTTGGCCCTCACCTGGACCCACTTCGCTTCTTCCTACCCTATGGTCCTCTGCTCCAGCCCTGGCAGGGAACACAGTCTCCCTCACTGAAACCCGGGGGACCTGCTCTACCTGCTGCTGCTCCTGGCCCAAGGAAGCAAAGCCAGAGAAGAATTGGGGCTGGGGCAGAGAACCACTTCGAGGTGGATGGGTGGGAGAGTGGGTGTGGAATGGCGGCTGTGAGTGACCCGCAGGTTTCAGTCATCAGCACCGGGTCCGGGGGTGCCCCACATGGGCCTGAAGTGCTTCCCGGATACCCCGCTGCCAGTCTCGGGCCAGCTGCACTGGTGTCAGAGAGGCCTGTGAACAGGGATACCGAGTCAGCCTTCCTCTCCTAGGTACTCCCCTGACCCCGGCACGGGTATCAGACACGGCCTGGCTGGCACTCACCACATTCTTCACGCCCAGCTTGGCTCCATAGAGCAGCAGCAGCTTCGTAGCTTTGTGGTGCCCGTAGCGCACAGCCTCGTGGAGTGCTGTGTCCCCTTCCTGTGGAGAGACCAGTCGGTCACTGCGACAGGCCCAGTACAGGAAGGCGCTGCTGACGCACAGATGGCCTCCGGTCTGCCTCAGGCTGCTGGGTCACCAACACCCACCTTGTCCTGCGCATTGATGTGGGCGCCACACTCGATGAGATGCTCCAGGCAGTCAGAGTGGCCCGTGCGCACTGCTACATGGAGAGGGGTGCTCCAGATCTAGGGAGAAGTGAGGTGCAATGCTGGATCTGGGTGGCCATGCCACCCAACCCAAAAGGGCTGTGCCTCTGTGTAGCCTTGCCGTCCTGGAACTCATCAGTAGATAAGGCTGGCCTGGAACACCACCACGCCCAGCTGGGCTATGCCTCCTTATAAGGTGAACGTCTGTTCTCCATGCTGCGTGCGCCCCAACAGGTTACCACCCAAAGCAGGCACCGGTCCTTTACCTTGTCCTGTGCATTGACCTGAGCTCCCGGTTAAGCAGCAGTTTGAGGATGTCCAGGTGTCCTCCACGGCAGGCCCAGAACACAGGTGTCCTGTCCAGCTGCAACACAAAGCATCACGGTGCTCTGACCCACGAGGTCGAAAGACCTGACTAGATGAGCCACCACAGCCCCTGTGAGGGCGAGCCTTGCCTCTCACCAAGTCCCGAGCTTCGATAGCAGCGCCTGCGGCCAGCAGCTTGTTCACCAGCTGTCCGTGGCCCTTCAGACAGGCCCAGTGCAAGGCTGTGCGGTGGAGCTGGGAGCAGAGACAAAATGAGGCCAAGGGAGCAGAGCTACTCCCTAGAGGCACCCACCCCATCCCTTCCGTTCCTAGAACAGGTCACCAGAGTCACCCAGTGTCCCAGGTGAGGACTCGGGTGTCCAAGATGGCATATACAGGTGTTATAAGTGCATTCGCCCAACCTTCCTACCTTGTCATGGGCATTAGGGTCCCCTCCGTCTGTCAGGTACTTGTCAATCAGGGCCTCCTGGTTCTCCGCAGCTGCCTTCAGGAACATTTCCAGGTCCACAGGCTCCAGTGGGACCTGGGGCTGCTGCTGCTGGGTGAGCAGAACAGGACAGAACTAAGCCCCTGAGTCCGTGGGCACCCGTCACTGCCGCTTTACCAGTCTGGCCCAGCACGCTTGGCCTGTTCGATTATAGTTGTTCTTCGATCTCATTCTCAGGAGATAAAGAACGGGAAGTGTGTGTTATGCACCAATTGACCCCATACTCTAGTTCATATGCTGAATCTTTTTTTTTTTTTTAAAGATTGATTTATTTATTATGTATACAGAAGAGGGTGCCAGATCTCATTACAGATGGTTGGGAGCCACCATGTGGTTGCTGGGAATTGAACTCAGGACCTCTGGAAGAATAGTCAGTGCTCTTAACCTCTGAGCCATCTCTCCAGCCCCATATGCTGAATCTTAATTGTAGTATCTCAGAATATGACCGTTCTGAAAATAAGGTCATTGCATTTGTAATTATGTCAGAGTGGGGTAGACCCCTTTCCTGTATGACTGATGTCCTTATGTCAAGGACTTGGGATACAGGCAGGCACGCAGAACGTGAGTAAAAGGTAGAGATGGGTCACGTGTCTACAGACCAGCGGGCACTAGTTCCAGCAGCCCCAGGAAGCCGCGCAGGGGAGTGGACGCTCAAGGACAGGACAGCACATCTAGCTTCTGAACAAACTGGAATGACCTGTTGGTGTGGCTGAGTCCCCCACGGCCAGCACTTGGTTACGGCTAGCTGCCTGTGATACTGGTTAATTTCACAAGCCCTTGGGCACATCAGTGAGAGATTACAGATAAGGCTAGCCGATAGGAACCACTGTAAATGTGGGGGAGACCATTTGATGGGCTGGGGTCCTAGGCTGAAGGAAAAGAGAACAAGCTTAAGGAAGTGAGCATTGGGACTGGGGTGTGTGTGTGGGCGGGGGGTGGCTCGGCAGTTAAGAGCGCTTGTTGCTCTTGCAGAAGATCCAGGTTCGGTCCCTAGCACCTACCTGTTGCTTCAAAACCATTTGTACAGGGTATATGATGCTCTCTTCTGACCTCTGACCACCAGGCATGTACATGGTGCACATACATACATACATACGTACAGGCAAACACTAGTACACAAATAAAGCATCTCCTCCCTCCTCTCATTTCCAAATAACCCTTAAGTTGCCGGGTGCTTGGTCACAAGAAGCTAAGCAGCTAATGCATGGCCCTATGGAAGGAACAGAAGGCTCTGGGATGCGTCCCATGCAGCTCCCATGCGCTGCCTAAGCAGCTGTGGGCCCTAGCTCCATTCTTCCCAGGCCCCCAAGACTGGAGGCCATCTGTGCCTCTGGAACACCAGCCTTAACCTCTCACTCACCTCAACCACGGGCTCAGCTTCCCTGGGGGGGACTTTGTGTCTCAGTCGCTTTTTTCTTCGTCTTTGAATCAAGTTTTCCAAGTCTCTCATGTTGTCCAGAGTCAGTCTGGAGCTGTTAAATCTTTCCAGCTAGGGCAGAAGACATGCCCAAGCCAGACATCAGTCACCAGGTAGGGTCTCAGGGCAGACTCCTGGCTTGACTAATTATGCCTTGAAGAAGCACGCAGTCACTGGCTGGACAATAGTGGCCATGGGCTCTAGTTACTACTCATAGATACCCACATTGCCCAACCCCTTTCCAAGACACTTACTTTCTTCTTCTTCTCTTCCTCCAACTTCAATTTCTCCCGGGCCACGGCCTCTTGGGGTCCCAGCCTCCAGTCACTAGGCCAGCCTCCAGGATCAGGCACTCCATGTCCAAACTCCAACACTTTCCTATTAGCTCTTTCTCCACTTACCTGCAGGACAGGTAGAGTAGATTAAGGAATGGGACAGATTGGAGGAAGGCTTAGGAATCAGTTGTGTGGCACAGCAGGATGGCCGAGATCTGATGTGCAAAGGTCAGTTGTGAACCTGGGTGTCAGCATGACTCATCCTGCTGAATGTTTCCTGGTGGGCTACAATGCACACACACACACACACACACACCCATCTGCAGTGGCAATGGCCAAGGCCCAGGGGAATGACTGCCTATCGGCTATCAGCAGATCACAGAGTTGAGGGAGGGCGGTGTTTGTCTATACCACTGGGTTCATGTCTGGGAACTCAGGCAGACGACACCTTAGCTTCCATCCTGGGCTTCTTTCCCTGGATTCCTATGACATCATGCCACACTGCCATCTGACCCAAGCTTCGAGAAGAGAAGCTTCTGGGCCGAATTCCAAATCCCTGCTTTCAGCCCTTGGGTCTTAGAGAAACTATGTTTCTGCCTCTGTAAAATGAGCTCAAACCATCCCTATAGCCGGTCACAGCTGACACCCACCCAGCTCCTTAACAGCCACCCAGGAAGCTGGAGCGGACCAGGGAAGGTGCAGAGTGTGGGAGAGGGGAACAGAAGGCTGAGGCTTCTGGCCCAAAGGCCAGGTCTTCCCTCGAAATCAGCAGCTTCAACAACCTAATAGTTCCTGGTCTGGGCTTTGTCATCCACCTCCCCGGAGCCAGCTGGGGCCACTGCACCACAGTGACACATAGGTGCCTCATACCCTCCATGCCCTATGTCACCCAAATTGATACTACACAGCTGCACCGGCGTCACTCTGTGTCTCTTACTGCTTGGGGAACCCAAGAACACCACCCCTGAAGTGGCCAGACCCTCCAGAAGTTCCAACCAGACTGTCCTGTGTGTCCTTGACCTTAAAGGAACTATACAGCTCTACCCATGGCTTCCAGATAACTCTCCACTTCCCATTTCTTTTGGACCATCCAGACAGGCATACCTGCAGGCTTGGGGGTGCAGCTCTGTGGGAGAATGCTAACCTAGCATGTATGAAGCCCCAAGATGATCCCCAGTACCACACTCACCAAAAACAAACAAAGACTCAATAATTCAAGGATTTTCCCATCTGCTGACACCCAGCTTCATGCCCAATTATCTTCCTTCTCTTGACACCCCCTAACATGAGGAAGGGGCAGGAAAGAACCATGCTGTCTTGCCCCTCAATCTGACCCTCCGATCCCCAGAAAGCCGCTGTCTGCTGTCAGCGAGACTTCGTGCCTCTGGCCATAAAGTCCGGGTACCTGCCCCTTGTGTTGAGTCCTTACCAGTCACCTGCCTCGCATCCTTACCAACTGCTGAATGCTGATGAAGTCCATGGTCCCCCCCTTGCTCTCCACACGCCCAGCGAAGCTAGCAGAGCGCTCAGCCCTTTTATGGGAGAGCTCTCTCTTGGGGGTGGGGAAGGACAGAGTTTGTGCCCAGGCCAGATGACTCTGGGGCTCTGTCACACTAACCAAAATACAGGTCTGGGAATGTGGCCCACTGAGGGCAGGAAGAGAAGCTGTCTGAAGCTGAGTCTGCAGCCTCCTCAGACACCCACCACCCTGCACCTGCTGTGTCCCGCATCTCGCAGGGAGTCGTTTTACCAACACATGGGGCTGAGGTGCTTGGGCCAGACCCAAGGGAAACATTTCTTACTCTTGGGAGTTCAGAGCCCACTGGTGGAATCCAGACTTAAGATGGAGATCTGGCTGCCTGCGATATTGCAAAGACTAGCGGCGCAAGGCAGGCGCCCTACAGAGGACCTCAGGAGGGACACAACGGAAGAGGCTGACCTAATGCCTTGGGAATTCTCCTGGGCCTACATGATGAAACTAGGCTCCATAAGATTTCCCAACTGGCTAGTTTCAAGGCTGCCCTTCCCTCCTCGATTTGTCCCTCAGCAGGCCGCCATCAGCCAACATGGTGTTCCACCTCAGCCCTCATAGGGTCCACACCAGATAACTCTCTGGGCACGAAACATGTCCTTCAACAGGGCAAGGGGACTGAGACCCGCTCCGGGTCCCCGGTCTGTAGCAATAATCATGACAGCCAGCCACGAAACAGGCTGTCTTTAGCCAACAAAATCAAATTCCTAATTCTTCAGAAGCCAGGAATGCCTTTCCCTCTGCTGTGCCCTAAATTCCAACTTGACCTTTGAAAGGAAACCAGATACCCAGTAAACAAGACTCCAGCATGAAAGCAACATGAACAGGGAGAACCAAATAAGCACAAGGGGAAATGTGGCTGAAGGGGACCGGAGACCACAGAGGGTTACCAGAGCGCCTGTGGTCCATGCTGACCTCATGGACATGCAGAGTTTTCCGAGAATTTAAGGAAACACAGCTTTTTAAAGCAGCCCGGGTCTTCTGCATTAGGATGCTTTCTTTGAAACACCCTCCTTGGTGATGCGGAGGGAAGCAGTTTCTCTGTGAGAAAGGCGGCAGACAAAGTCAGACTAGCCCTGCTCTCCCCTGTCCTGCATTTGATGAAGCTGGGCATGGTTGTACGTGATTGTTATTCTAGTACTCAGGTGGGTGTGGGGTGCACACACCTTTAATCCAAGCACTTGAGAGGCCGAGACAGGAGGATCTCTGTGTGTTCAAGACCAACCTGGTCTACAGAGTTCCAGGAAGCCAGGACTACATAGAGAGACCCTGTCACAAATAAACAAAGAAAACCCCTAGTACTCAGACAGGTGAAGAAAAAGGACCCCAGGCTGAAAGTTCATCTGGGCTACCGTGAAACCCTGTATCCAAACAAAAAAATAATTTTTTTTTTAAAATGCTAGTTTGTGCCCCACAAAGGTAAATGGTATTATCTCTAAGTTAAAAACAATAATTAGTCTTTATTTTTAAAAATAAAACTGAAGACCTATTTGATTAGTCCTGCCTCCGTGGCCCAGGGGAAACCATATCTTCTCAACTTCTCCTCTGGTGTCTGCACGGCACGGGCCATTTGGAGAGTGTCAGGCTGTGGGCACCACGTGGCACCTTGCCACACTGCTAACCTACGTTCAAGTGATGTGCCGGACCTGACCCCTTCCTGCCAGGGAGCTGCTCAGTGTGTGTGTGTCACACATACACACACACACACACAGTCTCACACTGTAGCTCAGGCTGGCCTCAAGTTTATAATTCTGCCTAAGCTCCTGAGTGCTAGGACTGAAGACACGTTAGCCACCATGCCTGGCGCTCTCTTTTTAAATATACGCTATATTTCAATGCATCTCTTGTCTCTCAGTGCTGGGGAACAGGGCCTTGTTCCCTAATGCAGAGTTTGTGAGTGAGTCTGTAAATGGACACCTTTGTTATCAAGGATGAATCTTCCTAGGTTGCTACAGAGAAGTCAAAATTATTGGCTCTGCTCACTGAAATAGCTATTGCTAAATACCATAAACTGCCATCTATGGTGTGTGTGGCAGTTTCCATGACCGGAAGCCAACCAACTTACGGCAAGTGATAGCGCCAAAGAAAATTTTAATACACATACATGAGGCATATATTATACATGTTTCTCTCTATATATGCATACACCCAAAGCAAAGGCTCAATATTCTAACATAAAGTTCCTGTGAATCAATAAAAACATGGCAAGCTGGATGTGCTGTCGCATACCTATAATCCCAACACTCAGGAGGCTGAGGCCAGAGGACGGCTCCAAGTTGGAGGCTAGCCTAGACTACGTAGCAAGAACAAAAACATTTTAAATAGGCGTAAATAGGAAGGTCAAAGACAGGTGTGTAGTCTCACGAGTAAGCAGTGCAAAACAAACAAAAAAGCAGTTATAATTACGTGGTTTTTGGAGACCAGGTCTCTGTAGCTCTGGTTGACCTGGAGCTCCAAGAGATCCTCCTGCCTTGGGCGCCATGACTAAAGGTGTACGTAACTACACCTGGCACAGTTACACTTTGTACAGACCGGACTTCTAGAACTGAAATTCTGGAATAAAAGCCAGTATCAGTTAGATTTTGGGACTGGGCACTGTTTCTCCCCATTGTATTAGGGATTGAACACACGGCTTTTGCATGTCAGGCAAGCACTCCACCATTGAACTATTGAGACGGGGTCTATGTTGCCCAGGCTGGCCATGAATTCCTCTGTAGCCTCAGCCTCCTGAGCAGCTGGTATTTCAGGCCTGCACTGCCAGGCCAGGCCTGGTAGTGGGTACTCTCCCATGCTGCCTGTAATGTAGTGCACTCACTAGAGTGCCCTCCATGTACTTCCTCAGACCCAGAGTAACCCTAAGGCAGGCCTAGTCTAATCATTCTAGGTGTATGTGTGTGTGTGTGGGGGGGGGGGGGGCTGAGGGACAAGCAGGTTAAAAAGGAACATTGCACCAAGCTGATTCAGCTAGGAAACAGCTTTTGTTAGACACTCTATATTTTCTTCTAATACTTCAAAGTTTTGCATTTTTATATTTAGGTCTCTGTCTCTTGAAATTTATCTTTGTCTGTGGGATGTTGTCAAGACGTAAGCTTTATTTCCTTCCAAATGGATAGCCGTTTCTACAAGGACTAACTTATATGGTCACCTGTCCAGGCTCACAGTCTTCAGCCCTCCCAAGCCTCCCTTCTGGCTCCCACACTGGCCAGGCGGGGGCTTTTCTGGGCATTCTGGCCCCGGCCCCACCCGGCAGCATGATGCTGAGCAAGGCAGGGTGTGGAGAGCTAGTCTGGGTACTCTTCAAGGGCAGCCAGAGACAGGAGGAGGAGCCTCAGCTGGCCAACAGGTCCCGCAGGCCACTGTTGCAGGGCAGCAGGTCACATGCTAGGCGTGCTTTGCGATCCCGGACAGCCTTCAGGGCTGGGCTGTGTTGTAACAGGAGGGAGCAAATGTCCTCGTGACCCTTTTCTGCAGCCTGTGGAGAGAGAGGCCCGAATCAAAAGACATACCCGAGCTGGGCCCTGCACGTGCTCACTTCCCTTTCCCTTAGAAAGGTCTCCTGGAAACGGGCACCTCAGATGTGTGAGCAGAAACCTTACCAAAGCCCCAGGCCTTAGACACAGGTTTGTGAAGCACCTGGGACTGTTTGGGCAGCTAGTCAGCGTAAGGAACTGTTCTGGAACTCTCCATGTAGACCAGACTGACCTTGAACTTTTGGCAATCCTCCTGCCTCTGACTTCTAAGTGCTGGAATTATAGGTATGAGCAGCCATGTTTGGGCCTCTGTGCATGTCAGGCAAGCACTCCACCCCTGAGCTACACCCCCTCTTTTCATCTTTTGAGACGGGGTCTCACTATGTTGTTTGCTCATGTTTATGGTTTTGTGTTTTTGTTTTGTGGTAGAGTTTCACTATGTAGCCCTGGCTGGCCTGAAGTTCACTATGTAGCCCTGGCTGGCCTTTAGTTCACTCATACCTGCCTGCCTCTGCCTCCGGAATGCTGGGATTAAAGGCATGTGCCGCCACTCCTGATCTATTTTATTGTTGTTGGTTTATTTTGGCTTTTTGAGAGACTGCCTCACTACGTAGTTCAAGTCAGCCTCACACCCATAATTCTCCTGTCTTGGCCTCCTAAGGTCTAGGATTGCAGTTATGTGCTCCTCTACCATCTCTACCACCCAGCTTAGCCGGAATTCTTTTTTTTTAATACCCTTTGCCCAGTCATCATGCTGGTCTTTATTTAGCCATCCCACAATCACCCATGAAGCACCTGGGACCGTTTAAGATGTATTTATTATGTATACAGTGTTCTGCCTGTATACATAGCCCCAGCACTGAAGGGAGTGAAGACAGGAAGGAGGATCTCGGGGACTTGCTGGCTTCCAGCCTAGCTGAGAAAACTGAGTTCAGGAAGAGACGCTTATCTCCAAGGAAAAGGCAGAGATGGAGGAGAATTCCCAGTGCCTATTTCTGGCCTCTGTGTACAGGCACACAAATGTGCATCTGCACACAAGTGTGTGCATACACTCACAGATATACAGACATAAATAAATCATATTTTTGTAATTATATGTATGTGAGGGGGATGTGTAGATGTGTAGAGATGCCTGCAAAGGTCAAAAGAGGGCAGCAGATTCTCTAGAGCTGGAGTTACAAGTGGTTGAGAGCTGGGAACTGAACTGACTTCTGTCCTCAGCAAGAATAGTACACACTCTTGGGCTGGAGATGGCTCAGAGGTTAAGAGCACTGCTGCTCTTCCAGAGGACCTGAGTTCAATTCCCAGCACCCACATGGTGGCTCACAACCATCTGTAATGAGATCTGATGCCCTCTTCTGTCATGCAGGCAGAACACTGTATACATAAATAAATACATCTTAAAAAAAAATAGTACACTCTTAACCACTGAGACACCTCTTTAGCTCTGGCTGTCTTGGAACTTGCTCTATAGACCAAGCTGGCCTCGAACTCACAGAAATTTGCCTGCCTCTGCCTCCTGAGTGCTGGGATTAAAATGTCCACCACTGCCACCGCGACCGCCACCGCCAGGCTATTAGTGAGTCTTTTTAAAAAAGAGAAGGCTCAAGCTTCCACAGCTGTCAAGGCTTTAACAAAACCCAGCCTGCAGCTAGCTGCTCACTGAGCACCTGTCCAGTGCGCTAAGGCTGCCGCACACTCGACAGCCGCAGGCCCCAGCTGCTGCCTCTGAGACAGACTTCAGATAGAATCCCGAGATGAACAGGTAGCTTAGTAAGACTTCTGTTGCTGGGATAGAACACCACAACCAAATGTAACTTGGGGAGAAAAGGCTTTATTTCAGCACTGGTTGTTGCTCATCATGAAGGGATGTCTGGGCCAGAACCTGGAGGCAAACTAAAGCTGAAACCATGGAGGGATGCTGCTTACTGACTTGCTCCTCATGGCTTGCTCAGCCTGCTTGTCTTTTTTTTTTTCTCCTCCTCCTCCTCCTCCTCCTCCTCCTCCTCCAAGACAGGGTTTCTTTGTGTAGTCTTAACTATCCTGGAACTCACTGTAGATAAGGAAGGGTTTGATGGGAACTCTTTTATTTGTTTGTTTGTTTGTTTTTCAAGACAGGGTTTCTCTGTGTAGCTTTGCACCTTTCCTGGATCTCGCTCTGTAGACCAGGCTGACCTTGAACTCACAAAGATCCGCCTGGCTCTGCCTCCTGAGTGCTGGGATTAAAGGCCTGTGCTGCCACCACTGTCTGGCTTGATGGGAACTCTTTTAAAGCCACGGTACTGGAGGAAAATCAGAGTTGGGGCAAGGAAGGACTCTATCTATAAACGTATGCATGAATCACATCTCTAAGATGCTTATGTGGGTTGGGCATATAGTTCAGTGGTAAAACGCTTGTCTGGCAACCCCCAGCACTTGATAGACAGACAGACAGATAGATAAGTGAAAGAGGAAGGAAAGGGGGGAGGTAGGGAACAATTCGTAAAGTGGATGCCTGGAGGAAAGAGCCTAGAATACTGAGCCCCAAAAAATGACCTAGAAAGTGGGTAGTAGAGGGGTCAAGCTGTACTGGTTTCAAAAAGCAGATTCCACGGGAAAGCCTTCACATGGCCGCTGAGGGAGAAAGAACTAATTCACACACTTTCCTGAAGTGGTGGCAGGTGAGCCCCGGGTGTCCAGGTGGCTTTTCTTTTCCACATTTTTCTGTTTTCTACAACGAGTGCTGTGATGGTTAATCTTGGTTGTCAGCTCCTAGGGTTGAGTCCCCTCGGAGACACACTGAGGGGTGTGAGGGCATTTCTAGAGAGAGTTCGCCTCGTGAGCTGAGGTCCCAGCTCAAGGTCGAGGACCCGCATTCACTGGTCTCTGCTTCCTGACTACAGACAAGAACGTGGGTGCAAGATGGCTCAGAAGGTCAAGGCACTGCCACCAACCCTGTCCACATCAGTCCGATGCCCCTGGCCCCAGGTAGTGGAAGGAGAGAACTGACTTCTGAAAGCTGTCCTCGGATTGCTCTCTCCCCACCCCCCAACAAATACAGATATCCTCTGGCCAGCCGCCTCATGTTGCTAGCCTCCTACCACCATTGCCTGCTTGCCAAGATGGACTGCGTCCCCTACCTTGAGCTGTGGGCAAGCGTACACCCTTGCTTCTTGAAGCTGCTTCTGTTAACTTTATCACATGGGCGTGGTGGCGCACTGCCTTTAATCCCAGCAGCTGGGAGGCAGAGGCAGGTGGATGTCTGTGAGTTCAAGGCCAGTCTGCTCTACAGAGTGAGTTCTAGGCCAGCCAGGGCTACACAGAGAGACCCTGTCTCGGGAAAATAAAAAAAGAAAAATAGAATTTTGTCACCGCAAAGCAACATGAAAAGTAACTAATACACGAGTAAGATTAAGGAACAGGAGGTATGATGGAGGCAGGGGACACACCTTGTGTAGACTGGTCATGCCATCGTCATCGACCAGGCGGGGGTTGGACCCGTGGGAGAGCAGCAGTCGGGCGATTTCCGTGTGGCCACAGTAGCTGGCCCTGTGCAGAGCTGTGGCCCCCCCGTGGGTCTGGGCATCACACTTGGCTCCGCTTTCCAGCAGGAATTGGCAAACAGCATAGTGTCCATTGCGGCTCGCATAATGCTGCAGGGGGCAGAGGCGCAAGTCAGAGAGCAAGGGGCGGGGCTGGAGTCGGCTCGGGGACACTGTGCTCTTCCATTAATTAAAATACCCAGCTGCTCACGAGGCTGCCACAATCAAAAGGGGAGGTGACTAAGGGTACAGTGTAGGTGTGAGAGGCTTATCAGCCATGGTGGCGCAGACCTGTGTCCGTAATCCCAGCACTTGGGAGGAGGCAGGAGGATCAGGGTCATCCTCCACATGCAGCAAGTTTGAGGCTAACCTGGGTTATGTGAGAGCCTATTTCAAAAGGCAAAACAACCAACTTCAAAGCCAGGCAAGGTGGCACATGTCTGTAACCTCAGTGCTCGGGAGGTAGAGGCAAGAATGACTCCAAGGACAGCCTGCGCCACCGAGTGAACCCTTCCAAAGACAAAAAAAACAAGAGCCAGTGAGATGACTCATTGACTAAAAGTACTTACTACCAAGTCTGGTGACCTAAGTTCTACCCCCAGAACTTACACAGTGGAAAGAATGAAACAACTCCTAAAAGTTGTCCTCTGATCTCTACACATGCGCTGTGGCAAGCTTGTGCACACACGCACCCCTGCACGCGAGTGCACACACTCACAAAACAAGAACCAACAAAACAAACACTAAAGGGCTTTTCTGGAAGTAAAGGGGAGGGAGGAGGCAGTCCAGAGTTAAAGCCTCTCCCTGTAACTCACCAGTGCAGTGTAGCCAGCAGAGTCAGGCTGGCTAGGGTCCGTGGCCTTCTGGATGAAATACTTCACTCGGCCCCAGGTCTCCATTCAGGGCTGCTGACCAGATTCCTGCAGAAAGCCAATCAAAGCGCTAAGCAGTGCTGTGTGGTGGGATTCTTTCTTTCTTTCTTTCTTTCTTTCTTTCTTTCTTTCTTTCTTTCTTTCTTTCTTTCTCTCTCTCTCTCTCTTTCTTTCTTTCTCTCTCTCTTCCTTCCTTTCTTCCTTTTTTTTAAGAATTTCTTCTTCTTTTTTTTAAAGATTTATTATTATTATTATTATTATTATTATTATTATTATTATTATTATGTATACAGTGTTCTGTTTGTATGTCTGCAGACCAGAAGAGGTTATAACCAGATCTCATTATAGATGGTTGTAAGCCACCATGTGGTTGCTGGGAATTGAACTCGGGACCTCTGAAAGAGCAGTCAGTGCTCTTAACCTCTGAGCCATCTCTCCAGCCCCTTCTACTTTTTGACTGACGCTTTCACATCTGTAAGTTAGAGCTTAGGACCCTCTATCTACATTACCCCAGGAAGCAGGCAATAATCCATGCTAAGAATCGTTATAACCTGAATCTGTCATAAAAGCTGATACAGGGCGGTGTTGGTGGTATTGGTGTTGGTGTTGGTGGTGGTGGTGGTGGTGGTGGTGCACGCCTTTAATCCAGCGGTCAGGAGGCAGAGGCAGAGGCAGGTGGATTTATGAGTTAGATGTTGACCTGGTCTACAGATCGAGTTCCAGGAGAGCCATGACTGTTACATGGAGACCCTGTCTCAAAACAAACAGCTGATCCGCGGGAACCGTGAGATGGCGTAGCAGGTCAAGTGCCTGATACCAGGCCTGACTACCTGAGTTCAATCCCTGCAGCTACACGAGAGAAGGAGAAAACTGACTCCAGCAAGTGTTGTCCTCTGACCTCCCAACTCATACCCTGACACTTCACACACCCTAAGTTTAAAAATAAGTAAAATTATTGAAATAAAATGACCATGAATAGGCTGACCAATATTATAAACCCAGTTGATGAGAGAATTAATTAGTGGCTTGGAATTCACTCACAATGCAGCATAAAATGATGAGAAAAAAAAGAGGTACGGGAACATGGAAGAGAACATGTGCCAACATACTTCTAAAAGGAATCACAGAGAGATGTGCTAGGTGTAACCGGTGCCATGTCATTGCCGGGCTCCAGGAACCTGACCTTACTGGTATAGAAAGGGAGCCCAGACTCATGGACGCACAGAGAAGTTAGGAAGCTGGGACTGGTGGACTGGGCTCTCTGATGGAGAACGCAGCAACCCAGAAGCTCAGCTGTGGTGGTATTGTGTTCCCCCAAATATTGTGTACCTTAATAAATTTATCTGGGGTCAGAGAACAGACAGCCACTAAATACAAAGGCTAGAAAATGGTGGCACTCCACACCTTTAATCCTAGCATTCCAGAGATAGAAATCCCTCTGTATCTCTGTGAGTTCAAGGCCACATTGGAAATAGCCAAGCATGGTGACATACGCCTTTAATCCCAGAAAGCCAGCCTTTAATCCCAGGGAGTGGTGGTAGAAAAGCAAAAAGATATATAAGGCGTGAGGACCAGAAACTAGAGGCATTTTGGCTGGTTAAGCATTCAGGCTTTTGAGCAGTAATTCAGCTGAGACCCATTCCGGATGAGGACTCAGAGGCCTCCAGTCTGAGGAGACAGGACCTGCTGAGGAATTGGCAAGGTGAGATAGCTGTGGTTTGTTCTGTCTCTCTGATCTACCAGCCTGGACCCCAATAACTGACCTCAGGTTTGATTTTATTAATAAGAACTTTTAAGATTCCTGCTACACTCAGCATTTATTTTATTATTTATTACATACAGTTTAATAATATATATATTATTATATAATAACCGGGGTTACTGTATCAAACAAAAGGGTGAGGTTATTACATACAGCTGAACAAGGAGGCGGGGTTATTATACACAGCTGAACAAGGAGGTGGGTTATTATATACAGCTGAACAAGGAGGCGGGGTTATTATATACAGCTGAACAAGGAGGTGGGTTATATACAGCTGAACAAGGAGGCGGGGTTATTATACACAGCTGAACAAGGAGGTGGGTTTATTATACACAGCTGAACAAGGAGGCAGGTTTAGCTAACATCAGTAGGAACAATCTCTGTAGAGGAGCATGTTCAGGCCATAAATATCCAGAGGGAGAAATGGTAGACATTTCTGTCAACATTTGCACATGGACCAGAGGAAGGATTTGCTATCCCTCTGAGCCTCGCCCTGATGTGTGTGTGTGTGTGTGTGCGCGCGCGCGCGCCACCAGCCATTTCCCCATAGGTCTGAGGCTAGGTCTTACCAGGACCAGCTCAAACCACACACATTCACTCAGGGCTTCCTCTGCTCCCCACAATGGGAAAGATACTGGGTGAAGAGATAAGAATTGTTCAGAAATAAAGATAATCATAAGCTGGGCATGGTAGCACACACCTTTAATCTCAGCATTTGGGAGACAGAGGCAGGTAGATTATAGACGACTTTCTAAACAGTCTTATTAAATAAGAAACACAGAGCCAAATACAGGGGTGAAAGCCGAGAGATCATAGAAATAGTGAGGGCCACCAACTAACCTTAGCTCACCACGCCGCTGTAGCTTCCCAAGAGAACCGAACCAGCTTCTTCCTGTCTAACCTGGGCCTTTATTGCCTTGCTGTTCTGCCCTCTCATTGGCTCTTAGCCAGCCACCTCACTTCCTTGTCACTACCTGTCTGGACAGACCTCCAGGTCTCTATGGTTGGCTATGACCTCTGATCGCCAGGCAAACTTTATTTATTAACATACAAATAAAATATCACCACAGTAGATCTCTGTGCATTCAAGGTCAGCCTGATCTACATAGTTTCAGGACAGCCGGAGCTACATAGTGAGATCTTGTCTCAAAAAAAAAAACAAACAAACAACCCCCCAAAAAAAAATCAAACAAACAAAAAACCAAAAAAAAACAACAACAAAAACCGGAGCTAGAAGAAGCCAGTTCAGCACTTGTTGCTCTTCTAGAGGACCTGGGTTTGATTCCTAGCACATAAGGTGGCTCACAACCATCTGTAACTCCCGTTTCAGGAGATCCAATCCCCTCTTCTGTCAGGCACATACATGACAAATACATACACACAGGCAAAACATACACCATGCTTTAAGTAAATATATATATATTTAATTAAGCCCATGATCAGGAGAGATGGCTCAGCAGTTAAGACACTTGCTAGGGCTGGACAGTGGTGATGCACGCCTCTATTCCAGCACTAAGGAGGCAGAGGCAGGTGGATCTCTGAGTTCGAGACCAGCCTGGTCTACATAATGAGTTCCAGGACAGCCGGAGCTAATAATGAGACCCTATCTAGGGGTGGGGATGGAGAGACAGATATACTGACAAAACAGAATACACCACCACACACACAATAACTGAATTAAAAATTAAATAAAAAATTAGTAATAAATGAATTTTAAAACTAAAAAATGTGATTTACAGAAAACATTCACACACTAGGTGAGCATCTGTATCATATGTGGGAATAATAAAAGAATAAGCAAACGAAAGAGCAGCAGGTGATACACAAATTATTTCTTTTTCATTTTTATCTTTTCAAGACCAAGTGTCTCACTGTGTATACTGCTTTGTCTGGCTTTGAACTTGTAACCTTCCTGCCTCAGCCTTGGAGTCAGTCCAAACTGCTATGAGAGCAAAGTGCTAATATAACAGAATAACCTGGAAGGTCCCTACTTTGAACATGAACAAGGTTTCTTTCTCAACAGAGACAACAGGGCTGACATTTGTGAGCCAGGTTATGGGGAGCCGGCCTGTGCATGTCAGGATGGCTGTGACACACAAAAATGTCTCTAGACCTTTACTGGGCATAACTGTCCCCAGGGGAGGACTCTATAAGGCATAAGAAGGTTTCTCTGAAGGGTGTCTTGGAACGGAGAGCTGAAGGAAAAGCTTCAGTTAGCCGGGAGTTTGCAGGAGGACCTTCGAGCAAAACAAAACGAATGATGTCAACCAGGCAAAGGTCTTGCATATTTGAGAAACCCAAGAGGACCACGGCAAGATGAGAACTATAATGAGGGTACAGAAACAGAGCTTTGTAGGTCACAACAGAGAACTAAGAGCAGCTGGAGGGGCTGGAGAGAGAGTTAAGAGCAACTGGCTGCTCAGGAAGAAGACCTGGGTCAGTTCCAGCACCCAGCTCATCACCATCTGTAACTGCAATTCCAGGGAATCCGATGCCCTTTTCTGGCCTCCATGGGCACCAGGCACGTGTGGTATACAGACATAATTCTGACAAACACATAACACACAATAATCTTTACATTAAAAAAAAAAAAGTAAATGTAATCATCTCCCTTGCTATTGTCCATGGTAGAGAGAGAAAACACCACAGAGGGGCGAGAGGAAGTCGGAGGTCTATTATATCCCTACCCAAAAGGATGGCAGTAGCGAGATAAATGGCTAAGAAACCATTCCTATGGCAACGATCAGGTGTGACTGCACATACATCAGCAGCATCTACACTACCTTGCTATAGTTGCAGAAGCTAACCTGTGCCTGCGGATAACACAGTCCATAACAAAGCGGTTCCAGGCACAGAGAACAGGGACCATTGCTGGCAGCAAGATCTCTGTATAATCTGGGACAAAACAGATACATCCCTACGCCTGTTTCGAGATTACTGTCATAGCTAAAACACGGACACTTCACACTCGAGATCAGCAAGGGTCAGCTCCCCTGACTCCCAGGCGGATACAATCAACAGCTGCAGATTCTGTCCCTAGCTCCTCTGTCACCTGAGCAGACTGTTCTCCCAGCTGGGTTGGTCTCCGGAACCCAGTCCGGAAACCAATGCCTCAGTTTACCCGTCCGCACTCGAGACGAATGTGGCCGAAGGGCTTCCCGCCACGCTTTGCGGCCAGCCTTCTGCACCAGGCCCGAAGCTCAAATCGGTTTCGCAGCTCTTTGGTTCACGCCCGGGGCTGGGGCTGGAATTGCCCGCCGCCGGGCACGCGGCCACCTCAACCCTCCTCACCCATCTCGAAGTCATCTCCTCCAGCGTCTGCTGTAACCCCGGGCACGCACGGGGTGTGAACAGCAGGAGCTGTCCGAGCACGGTTGCGGAGCCGCCATCTCGGCTGCCGGGCCTGCCGCGGGGCGTTCCTACGATGCGCCCACCCCTCCGTCCCAGGCGGACCACTCGGCGTCCGTAGCTGACCTTCGAGTCCCGCCCTCTCTCCCGAGTCGACCAATCCGACGTTTAGATCTTAGTTTAGCAACCAATGACAGTAGCGAGGCGGGGCTGGATAGGCTGAGCCTTGCTGCTCTGTCACCACGGGAGGGCGCCCGAGGCTAAGCAAGCACCGGAGGAGCAGAGGCGTGGGGTTCTGCTGCGCGCCCCGGAGGAGGCGGGACGGTTCCTGCAGCCGCGCCTTGTAGGGTGTGGGGATCAAGCAGCTTGGCCGCCTGGCAGTGTTTATGTCGCTTTCGCCAGAACCGAAGAAGCCTCGCGGGTTCCCAGGGCACAAGGACTCTGGACGCCGCCCACAGTCCCTTATCCCTGGACACCGCCCACAGTCCCTCATCCCATCTTCCGGGCATCACCCGAGCCACTGGCTGTCCATGGGCAGCGCAGTGACCGCCAGAAATCCACTAACATCCCGACCCTCGTTCCGTAACTATCCAGTGGGAAGCAGGTGGCCTGAGGGCGAGGACCAGGCCCACCTTTGTGCTTAACCCTTCCGCCCCCTCAATGGACACACTGGTTGCCAACATCCGCTGGGCTGACATCTGAGCTAAAGGGAACACACTCAAGCATGATCCAGCCTTCTGACCCACACTGAGGGAAACCAGGACAGCAGCCTGCTCAAACTGCAACCGAGTGTGTGTGTGTGTGTGTGTGTGTGTGTGTGTGTGTGTGTGTGTGTGTGTGTGTGTGTGTATGGGGGGCCGAGGGGGAGGTGCTCACTGTCGTGGTCTCTATCCCGATGCACGGGTTAGATTTATCTAAACCAGTCGTCCAAATTGCAGCCAACAATAGCATCAAATTCAGCACAAAAACATCTTAAAACGTCCTTTTTTTTTCCTTCCTATTTTCCCTTTTGAAACTCGACTGCCGGGCAACTCCCATTAAGGGCACTCAAAAATGAATCCAGGCTGGGCCTGTTGTTTTTCCTGGAACATCTGGGCCTATACTACTTCTTCACTAGAACCAGGGCTTGGAACTCACTGGGTGGCAGTAGGGGACTATCTTTCCCTGCATTGATGGGACAGAAAGCTACAAGACGTCTCTTCTTCCACTGAGCCTGTCCTGAGCGCCATATTTATAAAAAACACTGTCCACACAACCTTGAGAAGTTTCTAGGAGATCCTCTCCTTCCGACCCCTCATCCCCTGCTCACCCTCCCTGGAGTTCTGGGAAGACAAACCCCCTTCTCCTCCTCTTCCCCCAATGCTGACTTTTCCCTGTGGCACCAGGCCAAGCCTGGCTCCCAAGAGGATGTAGCCCTGGTCTGGTTCCCAGTCCCATAGGCACCACTGTGGGAAAACACTTGAGTCTCAGCTGGCCCCTCCAGAGAGGGGGCACAGACAGGCATTAAGACCATGATGGGCCCAGCCCAAAGGATGGTTCCCTCTTGGTTCAACAGACAGGTTTTTAGTCAAAATTTCTGCACACCAGAGTTAAGTTTCATTTTCTCCATTTTATTTGTCAATATAAAAATACTCAAATATTTACAACAAATAAATATGTGGGGACACAATAAGTTACACTGTTAGGAGCCCTTTTCCTAGAGCTGGGAGAGGATATGCCAGTATCCACAGCATGCCCACCTTCTCCCTCCCCTCCCCCTCCCCAACAACCTTTCCCAGCCCTTTCGGAAGAGCACAAGTATAAAATACCACTGAACCCAGAGGCCAAGTGGGAGGCCCTGCCCACCCTTCCCCCTGAAACAGGAGGCTCCATCTCCCTCCCCCCCCCGCCCTGAAAACATTCACAGCCCTAGGAGCAGGACCAGGCCCACCCCTGAGTCCTGCACTCCCCCAAAGGGGTACAACACCCTGTCCATCCCATCCCCATATGTACATCACTGTCCCAAGCTCAGGCAGGACAGGTGGGGGTAGGAGAGGCAAAGTGGTATGACCCCCTTCCCCTTCATAGCTCCAAAGACTCACCAGGAGGACCCCAGGCCAAGGGAAGACTTGACAGAGACACACCTACACACACATGCACACGCACACGCACACGCACGCGCGCACCCTACACACACACACACACACACACAACACACACACACACACCAACACATCTATGCACAAACACCCACATCTTGAAACTTCCGCCTTGCAAATTTTTGGCTGCTGGGGTCCCACATGTCTGAAATTCACAGAGGAGGGCGAGCCGCCTGTGAGGCTGATGCCCTGGTGAGCCACACCAAGTGGCAGTGCCCACGCTGAGCAGGTCCTCGTGGCTGGGCAAATGCTGGGCAATGTCTGTCCCAGGCCAAGCAAGTGCTCCCGCCATGTCCCTGAGGTAGCTGGTGCCTGTGCAAAAAGGTTGAGTGTACCTCCCACGAAACCCCCCGCCAATGAGGTGGGTGGGGGGTTCCTCTCATACTGAGGACTCCTCTGGGTTGGAGTCAGGCAGTGGCTGGCGCTGTTGTAGCTTGCGTCGCAGTTCATCGGCGAGCTCCGGCAGTGGGTGCCCAAGTCCTCCTCGGTCCTCCCCTCCCAGCTGTAAGCGCACGTAACCATTGGCGTTTGAGTTCCGGCCACCCCCTAGGTGAAGCCGAGTCGGAGAAGGCAGGGGCTGGCCAGGTATGCCAGGCGGTGGAGAAGGGGGCCCACCCCCAGGCTGGCACCGGGCATGACCAGGCACGATCTTGAGAGAGCCATCTGAATAGTAGTAGCCGACGGGATCCCAAAGTTTCTCATCTGTTTCGGGGCCGGGACGAAACGGGGGCTGGTTGGTTCCTTGGGCATTCTAGGGGTACACCAATGTCCTCTCGGCTGCCTTGGCACCTTTTTCGAGCTCTTCTCGAAGTCGCCGACGAAGGGACAGAACCAGCAGCAGCAACACCAGGCACACAGCCCCCAGAGCCACCACAGCGAGCCATACGAGTCCCAGGTTTTCCAAGGGAGCCCGGGCCTCCAGGGTCACTGACGGGCCAGCCACGACAGAGACAAGGTAGCTTCTGCAGCCAGCCTTGTCCCCTGCTCCTCCGAATAGCAGTGATAGGGCCCGGTATGGCGGGGCTGGGCAGCCATCACTACCAGGGCCTGGAGTCCTCTGTCATAGAGGAAGGAGCCAGGTTGCTCTGCAGTCAGGTCCCGGCCTCTGAAGGTCCAGCGAGCGTGGGCCAAATTGGATGAGAGGTGGCAGGGCAGAACCAGGTCTGTGCCTGTGACTACTGTGATGTTCTTGGGGGTAGGTCTGACTGCAGAGGCAAAAATGGGAGGAACGGAGTGTTAACATAGGAAACCCAGAGCAGCGGCGGCGGGAGAGAGATGTACCAACTCTGGCTGGGATTGGGTAGGGGGTGGCGTGGGACGGGGGGCGGAGATCCCTAAAATGAAAGAACGAAGGAAAATCAGCTCACCTTTTTTAATGCCATACTGGTTACAGATCTTTGAGGTGTCCAAGTTTATCACATGTTGGACCAGAAGGGATCTGATAGGGGGGTGAGAAAACATCAACAGTCTGACTCCAACCCCTCCTGGCCCTAGCCCTCACAGGCCCGGGCCCTCACAGATCCCCAGACTCACCCTGAGTGAGCACTGGTGGTGGCCACACAGCGGCTGGTGTTGACATTCCAGGCACAGTAGGGGTCCCGGCGAGGACGCAGTCTGCACAGAAGCGGTACTTTGTGCAGTCAGTCAGGGGTAACTGAACCAGCTGAGAGCGGGAGCCAGCGAAAAGCATCTTCTGCAGAAAGATCAGGCAAAGGGTGAGCCTTTGCCGGGGGCCAGGCCCAGAGACAGCTAGGGTTTGTGTAGAGAGCCTGAGCACACTGGGTACCCAAGGAGGAAGAAGGCAGAAGAAAAATCCAGGCCGGAGGAACTAACTTGATGAGGGCTTAGCCAGCACAATCCTAATCACTTTATAGACATGACCTCATTAGCCAAGGACGGCAGCGCACCTGTGAGGCTGAAGAATCAGTGCACTCGCTCACACACAGTTCAGGAAACTTGCCTTCCTCCAGCCCTAAGAGCCAGCACACTAACAATGGTGCCCCTCTAAGGAGTGTTCCTGTTGGAGTGGCGACCGCCAATCTGTATGTTTGCTCAGCCCCACATTCTCCTTGCTCTGCCATTTCATTATTCCGTGATGGGGGAGCAATTTGGAGTCCCACTAGTTGGCAAAAGGCAAACAAAGCAAAGTCCAGAGGGTGCCGCGAATATGCCAGTTCTGTACGATGGTTTAAAAAAAAAAAAAAAGCAACGTTTCAAGGAAATGACCCAGGAATTTGAGGGCCTGGCTCAGAGACCCACCGGGGACTGGAGGAAAACCCGATGTCCCTGTTGCGTGGGTACCAAAACCATCGTGGAACCTGGGAGGTCTGGTCAACCAGGGCATGACTGAGAAGAGGTTATAGGCAAAGCCCCGGCCCCACGCGGAAGTGCCTGAAGAAAACATGAGGACATTTGCCAAGGCTGGATTCTGGGAATGGGGACCCCACGGAGACTGGCTCTCTATAAGAACCCTCGGAGGGCAGGTTCCGATGCGTTAGGGCTCTTACTTCCTGGGACTCCCGAGAGCTAAGTGAGGAGTTCTGAGCTGGCCAATCTCATGAGCCCAACTAAGGCAGGCAAAAAGACTGGGTATGAGACAGATGTGTGTGTGTGTGTGTGTGTGTGTGTGTGGTGTGTGTGTGTGTGTGTTGTGTGTCTCCCATTTATTACCCTGCTCCGAGACAGCACCAGACTCTCCACTGGCTCCTGGTCAAACACCTGCAGTTCCTCTACCATGTGGACCCAGGCCCCAGGCTCACAGCCTTCAGCAGCCAGCCATCTCCTGGAGAGGTGACAGAGTAAACAGGGTATGTAAATTGATGCGGTCTCAAGCCTCGGGGCATCCCCAGGTTCCCAGCCTTGGGCACCCTGCAAGTGCCTACCTGTACCAATGAACAGCACTGTATAGGTGGCGCCATCAAGTCCCGTGACCCTGTCGGCCACCACGTGCGTGAAGTTAGTGTTCTTCTTCACGAGTAAGGGCGGTCCACCGAGGCCTCACCTGCTCCTCCATCAGCGGGTGCTTCTTGATGAAGTTGAGGATATTGTCGGGCAGCTCCAGAGAACTGGTGTAGCCATTGTGGCGATGCCAATTGTTGATACACTGTGTGTGGGGGGCGGGGGGTATGGGAGGGAGAGCTGTCAGCAGGGGGAGTGAGTGGGCCCTGGAGCTGACGTTGGGAGCACACCCCCATGCCAAAACTCACCGAACCAGGGCGAGGACTGGGACCGGGTCAGTATAGCGGGCCCACTTCTGGGCTTGCTCACTGTACTCTTTGTAGGGACCCTCGAACACCTGCTGGATCTGTTCCAACTGGTACTCACAGATTGCGGACAGGTCCATATCACCCCTGTTATAGCAAAGGAAGGTCTGGTGCCTACTTGCCCGCACCATACCCCAGCTCCAGAGAAAGCACTATGAAGACAGGGCTCGGAGCAGTCATGGCCATAATGTGGCTCTGAGGTATCACCCGAGGCAGTTTCTGCCCCCTCCCTCCGCGGAGCTTTAAAAAGAGCAGATCTTGGCTGCCAGGCACTGACCCGCTGGACTTCCTCCAGAGGCCTGTGCGGGCCCTCACACCCACACACTATCCCCATCCTGACCACCTGCTCCTCCCTCCCCGCAGCTACCCCAGAGCGGGGACTTACCATCGCGCTTGAAAGACCCCGAAGAAGGTGGTGTTGTGCCAAGAGGTACCCAGCAGGGTGTGCACTGCCCGAAGCTGGTTGAAGTAGACCTTCCACTCCGGGGCTGAGCACACCAACTGCGCTTTTAGGAACGTTGTCCACTTCTTCTGCAGGGTCCGTGCGCCCCCCATGTCTCCCTGGCAGATGGCAAGGAGACACGGCTGGTCAGCCCCTGCCAAGCCTTCAGGAGCTCCCCCTGCCCACCACTGCGGAACTCGGTACCTTACAGACTCGAGCCACACGGGCCACCACCTGCTCGGCATAGCAGTCATACTCCACTGCCCGCTCGCTGAAGAAGAAGTAGACCTTGTCATCGTCCCCCGTGAAGCTCCCCACACTCTCGGGACGTAGGCAGAGCCTACAAAGTGGGGTTCTGGGGCAGAGCAAAGAGGGTCAGTGGCAGGGTGCCAGGGCCTTGGAAGGCCCTTCCACTCTTGGCTTCCCCAATCCCACTCCGGGACTCACCATTCAGCCAAAACGCCAGGTACTCGGTCTTGATGGAGTGGTGGGGCCCCATGTTTCTCAGGATGACAGGTTCTGTACCCAGGAAGTTGTTGAGTGTGGCTGAGAACAACTCACCATCTACGTACGGGAGACAAACGGCGGTTAACCAAGCTAGAAAAGTAAGGTACAGAAGTACTCTGGCGACAAGCGTCCAGAATGTAACTGACCAAGTCCCAGAAGATTTGTCCTGTCTGTACTAGAGGCAGGCACTCACCCACAAGCAGTCCAGTGTGGCCCTTAGCTGGGTCATAGGGACATTTACCCTTCCCATCCTCAAATTCTCCCCGCTCCAAGGTGAAAGTAATCATGTCCTAGGGGGCAGGAAGACATGGAAGACAGGCATGAACACGGAGGCCTGCAAAGCCTGAAAAACCATGGTCTGGGCATCTACAGGAGGAAGTCACAGAAGTTAGGGACAGGTGGGTAGGGGAACACCCAAAGAGGGCAACACTCACGATGTAGGTGCACTTGGGCTGGAAGGCATAGGTACCACAGACGTACAGGTGGGAGGCATTGTACGGCTGAAGGAAGCGGATGAAGTTGAAGCATTCGGTCTTCCGAGAGAAAGGTATACAAGTCAGTGAGAACTGAGAGTCAAAGATCCGGGACCACCAGGGTCCGGCCTGGAGACAGGGGAAGCTATCGTGCCACAAAGGCCTGGCAGGGGAAGTGCCCTGGGTACCCACCTGGTTGCTCTTCCCTTTCTGGGTACACTCCATCTTCTTCTCAACCGGGCCTCCCAGGAGATCTGAGGATCGGAAAGGACGCATCAGCGACGTCACAGACAGGCCTGTGCTAAGTGTGTGCCACAGCTTGAGCTGCGCCATGGGCGACCCCCTGGTCCCCATTCTGACGCAAGCCCCCAACCCTCCCACCTGGCGGAACCCAGAAGGGAAGAGCAATCGCCAATCCTGACCCCAAGAGAGACCTCTGGGCTGAGGGACAGCCTACACAGGCCACACCCCCTGAGCCCTCCCCTCGGTGTGCCTCCCCCTGCCCCACCTCTCACCACTCCTCGCAGCTCCAGAGCCTCTACGCTGAAGGCAAACAGCGCCTCTCGGGCCCCCACATATAAAAGCCCAGAGTGCTCTCTCAGGGTCAAGGTCAGGAAGTCCTGGATGCCCGTCTGGGAGAACCGCCTCACTACTGTGGCCAGCTCTGTAGAGACAGGAGGGGGGGCGGGAACAAGGTGGGAATGAAGAAGTGGTGACTAGCAGCCTCCCTAGGGTTCCAGGAGTCCCCTCCATCCATCTTCCTTTGTCCAACGATCCCCTGGGCCTCATCCTCACTGTTCTCCACAAAAGCTAACACCACACACACACACACACACACACACACACACACACACACACACACACACACACACAGAGATGACAGCCAAACCCCTGCTGGCCATAAAGGACTTTTTTCTGAATAGACTTTGGCTCACCAGCTCCACCCGACCCAGGCTTCCGAAGCCCCTCTTTAGCCTGGGAGGAGGCAATCTGGGCTGGTAAAGTGGAAGGAAGGATATCTCAGCCAAAGCTTCCGGCCAGAGGAAGCCATCATCTGACTGATGGCTCTCATTCAGGGTCAGCGGTACCTCAGGCGCTGAGCCGGGCACTTCCCCCACCCCACCCCTCTGAGCTGCCATTTCCTCCATGGCTCAGCTACTTGCTGACCACATCAGGGTCCGGCCAGACCCTGGGGCAGATCCAGGGGGGCAGGAGGCACAGAACAGTTGTGAGCATCCCTTGTCTCAGGAGCCATTCACTCCAGCAGGTGCCAATCCAGGCTTCCAGAGAGGCAAGCACAGATGGGTATGGGATTGTCAAGTGGCATGTGGGGAAGGAAGAAGTTAGGCCTGGGGGGGGGGGGCGGGGAGTGGGGGGGTGGGGGACAAAGGAACCAGAGGCTCAGAGATCAGAGACGGTGTGGAGTCCTGAGAAGCCGTGCTGTGGTCCAGCACATGTAGGACACGGTCATACATATCGTCACGTCATCTGTCAGAGGCCCACATTCCTGCCCACCTGTCCACAGGGGCTGCACTTAAGCCAGCCTCACTCAGCCTTTGGAGGCAATGACCAGCCAGAGCTGGGTCGGCCCGGGAGGGGCTTCATTAGCAGCTGAGTGTGGCCTGTGGGAGGTGAGCTCATCCCCTGTCCCAAGAGCCCCTAGATGATACAAACACCTGACATCATACAGGTGTGTGTGTGTGCAAAGGAGCCCTGTCTGCTCTGCCTCCTCCCGCACTGAGCACAAGCGCTTGCTCGCATCCGGCCACCCAGAGCCACCAGAAGGCTCCGGTGTTGGGGCAGCAGGCGAGGGCCATTAGGTGAATCAAGGGCTCCTAGGACAGACAGCTACAAAGACTGGAGATGGGGCTAGGCTTACACTTGCCCCTGGGTTCAGGTTTCTCTCCCTAGGCGTCCAAGCACTAGCGACAATTCAAGTGAGGAACAGGGTGGGGGTGACTCAGAAACTACCTTCCCTTGCACACGAGGACAGCCAGGTCTGGGTTGGGGGTGGTGGAGGTAAGAGATCTCGAAGTTATCCCCGTGTCAGATGGGGGCAAATCCCAGGTCCCGACCTGCACTACCAGTTCTGGGTCCCTGGGGCCACACACATTTCTTAGAAAGCCACAACCACACGTATCGGTATAAAGATACACGCTTGGGGGGGGGGGGGTAACTCCTCCGCAGCCGCTCCTTCCTTCAAGCAAGCATCCCCTTCTTCCCCCAGCAGTCCATTCCTGCCTCCCTCTGGCCCTGCCTCCCCGCTTCGGGCACACTCACCCCCAGAAGATACTGTCTTCCGGGGCACAAGGTTCCACCACACCTCAGCCCCAATGCCCAGGCCCCACAGCCCTGCTGCCAGCAGCCAGACAGCCCAGTGTGGGGCCATGGCAAACACCCAGGCTCTAAACTTCAGTCCGGCAGCCCTGCTGAAGGAAAAGAAACTGGTCAGCGTCACAGACCGGAAGGGGGCCCGCACCAAGAGCCAGGCAGCACGGGGCGCACACTTGGACACAACTCCCCCGGAGCTCCTGGATCTTCCCCCTGCTCCCTTTCTTGGAGCAGACCTAGCTCCTGCAACTGGCCTCTGACCCCAGGGGCCCTGGGGGGGTGGGGTCTCCCAGAGGAGCAAAGAGAGGAGCTGAGTCAGCAAGAATTAGGGCGTGGGCAGTCATCAAAAAGCCTTCCATGGCCTCCAGGCCATCCCTACTCCCTCTCTTCAACAGGGAGTTTGTAGGAAAAAAATAAAAAGGGGACTCCCCTCCTTTCCTCCTCCAGGTCTAAAAGGTTTTAGAATAATCTTAAGAAAACAGGACTTGCTACCTGGACTCCGGTCAGCCCCAAGACCTAATTCGGGGAGGTGTACCCCTTACTCCGCAGAGGCAAGCAGGCAGGCAGTTAGGCAGAGACCCCCAGTGGGGGGGACCGGTGCAGCAGGCTGCGTGCGGAGTTCCCGGCCCCAGCCTGTCCCCCCCCCAGCGCAGACAATAGCCGGGCAGAGCCCAAACCCCGGTTCCACATCAGCAGGGCTGGAGTAGGAGTCGGGAACCAAACGGGCCCAGCTTCCCGAGGCCCCTTTGTTGCCCAAGAGGGAGGCAGGAAGTGGGTGGGATGGGCGTGGAAATGACCAGGGCCAGTCCTGTTCTTCCAACTGCCTTCTACGAGACACTGACCCTCCGTCAGAGAGGCGGCCGGGAAACGAGTCGGCTCCGGGCTTACGGGGAGCTCCTCACCGCGGCGGGGGAGGGTCGTAGAAGGAAGTGAAATGGATCTGGGAGGCCAAAGAGGGTTTCTCCTGGAGCCTAGGGGATGCCCACGAATGGCCCTTGAGGGCTGCGTTTCCCCTCCGGCTCTGACGGACGTTCTTAACTCGGGGATTGCACCCCGGGGACCCTGGCCTAGGCATTAGGCCAACGGGACCGATTTCCACTAATCCAGACACTCGGGGCCGGGAACAGAGATGCAGAATCTGGGGATTTCACCCAAAACAAAGGTTCCAAGCCAAGACCGGGTCCAGGTCTCTCTACTGTGGGCTCTCCCCTCCCCCAGCTCCGGGGGATTTGAATGCAAACAAAGCGGCGCTGGGAGCGTGGCAAAACCCGGCTTGCGGACGCCCCCTGTCGGCCCAGAACCCCTGCGCGGGAAGGCGAGGTGGGGGGGGCTGCCTTCCCCCGGGCAGTCCCCCTGACACTCAGCCTCCCCTCTACCAATTACCCTACGCTGGGGTCAGAACTCGGTGGCGTGCTCCGAGAATCCGCCCGCGTACGGTGACCCAACCCCCAGCTCTTTCCAAGGCAAGGGAGGCGGACAGCCAGGTGGATGGAGGGTGCAGGACCAGAATTTGTGCCACACTTGCACACCGGAGCAGCCGATCGTGGATCGCGGCGCTTCAGCGCGAGACCCGCGGCCGAGCTCCGAAGAGAGAGGGCTGGTTCTCAGTGTCAGCCTGCCTCCCCAGCAGAACGGGAGGGCGGGGGGCCACGCTAGGGAAATCTGATCCCACAACATCGGCCGCGGTCCAAGCCCGCCCCAAACTTTTCCGTCGTGGGGGAACCGTAGCAGTTCGCGAACCTGGCAGATATCCGGACCGCGCGCCGGACAGCCCGAGGGTCTCCCACTGCCCCTAGTTCCGCACCCTAAGGCGCCCGCCGCTCCGGCCGCTGGAGCTGCAGGCACTGCTCGCCTTGCTCCTGATCGTCTGCTGAGCAGTCCGCGGAGGGCTCGAGAGGGACCCGGATCGGACAGCTGTCTGCGCTGCCGCCCCGCCCTGCACCCCCAGACGCTGTCCTCTCGCGTGCGCGCCAGCCCCGAGCCAAGGGGACAAAGCGGCAGCTCCGGGGCCCCAGGGCTCCGGCCTCACTCACCTTTTCGGTGCAGCTCGAATCCCTGGGCGCCGCCCTCGCGTTCGGCTCCGGCCGCGGTCCTCCCCTCTCCCCACGCCGCTCTGGCCCGCGTGCGCCCGCCAGCACGCCTAGGCTGTCCCGCGCCACCGCCCCGCGGTCCAGCACCGCTCTCGGCGCCCCTGAGCTCGGGGTCCGTGCTCCACCGCGCCGGGCGCCGGTCCTTTCTCCGCTGCCGCCGCTGCTCTCCGCCCCCAACCCCCTGACGTCAGGCGAGGAGGGTGTCGAGTGGTGGCCGGGGGCGGGACACGAAGGCCCGCCTAGGAGGGGGCTGTGACTCGCTGCCTTGCTTGCCCAGCCCTGAGGCTTTGGGACCCTGGTGACTCCGGCGGCGGCCGGGGAGTCAAGGTCTACGCCATGGCGCCAGGAGGGAAGAGGTTCGGGGAGGGACTCCAGGCGTTGCCATCGGGAACCGCACTCACCTGGTCTCCCCGCAGTGTGCCTTCAAGCCTTGCAGCGGGCTGGGCTCAGGAAGGGCTGAGGGGTTCCCCCACGTTTCAGTTACAGGAATGAAAGCTGGCGAGCCATTTTGGGATGAGTATCCGAAGGGAGGGGAGCAGCGGAGGAAACCGGAGGTTCTCTCAGGAGCTAACCACAGTGGTCAGTCTTTTCCTCCGAAGTCATCCTTCTTTCTGGCCCTACCCCTTGGGCTGGAAGGAGCGGCTCACAGGCAGAGAAGACCCCCCCAAGTCTCCAGGCAGCTCCTCGTTTCTAGGCTCCTGTAGAGTGACCCCTGGGGCCACTTGGAAGGTTGATGAACAAGTGGCCTGAGCCCTACTGTTCAGATGAAGGGGCTGAAGGGACCCATGCCGCCGAGAACCACTACCACCTTCAGAACTGCCAGCCTCCGCCCACAGCCGCTCCTAGATAACTTGTAGGTTTGGCCTCCCAGGCCCTGCTGGATGGCAAGTCCTCCTTCCAGCCAGCTGGCCCTCAAGCTAGGCAGGTGGAATAAAAGAACCTCGGGAAGCTGCTCCACGGGTACCTGGAGACCACCCTTAGCCACAGTCAAAGGACAGGGATGAAGGGATGTTATGGCCTGGAGATTTCTGTGGTAACTTGAAGCCCCAGGGGCAGTCCCAGAGAGGAGAAACACTTTGGACCCCATCAGCAGATCTGGAGTATAAATCAGCCGGACAGCAGCTTTTGTTCTTGGTTAAAAACTTGGCATCTCAAAAGTGGAGACCAGAAGAGCAGTGGGATAGTTGAGAAAGCCAGCCCAGTTTGGTTTCAGTAACAATTGGGTCTTTGCTAGGACACAGAAGGGCCCCTTCTCCCTCCCTGGCCAGAGCCACATTTCCCAGCTCTTTTCCATCAGGAAACAAAGCTGCTGTGGCCTTGGAGATGCTGGAGATAGGAAGCAAAGCAGTACTACCAGGGGTGGGCAGGGAAAGCGCCCTGTTTGGAGCTGGCCAGTGAGGGAGCCATGCAGGACCATCCTCTTAATAAGGGTAAGCTGCTACACAGGCGGGCAGGTGTTTGTTCTGTGCACTGGGTTTTATGAATGAGGTCTTGGAGTGATGGCAGGAGTCTATGGATGGCCCCAGCTGCTTGGAAGGCTGAGGTAGGAAATTGTGAGCCCTTGAGTTCACGTCCATCCTGGGCACCCTAGTGAGACTGTCTCAAAAAAAAAAAAAAAAAAGTCACTTGAGTGTGGTGATTCCCATTTCTACCTTTTGGTCACCATGCACCAAGCTGATGCTCCATTTCCCGTTTTCTTTCTCCTGCCCCAGGAATGAGGACTACTCTGTAGTGATCTGAGCTCCCGGCTCTACCTCCAAGGCGGCCCAGTGGAAAGTTTCAGAAGGTTTTGGTTTCACCGGCAGGGACAGTATTCTGTACCTTCATGGCAGGCAGGGTTCTTCTGAAGGAGATGAAAATAAGGCTGCTCCAGTAACAGAGCCTGTAAGGCCTCCCACCAGGTCCCCCTCCCCCCCCCCACCCCCATGCTCTGCCTCTGCACATCCCCTGCCACACTGTGGTTGCTGCCTCCGGTCTTCTCCACAGGTGGGTGGGCAAAAGATAAAGTTTCCTCGCATTACTACTTGTTCGTGATTCATGCTTTTTAATAAAAGGACAGCTGGCAGAAAATAAGGATCCTGGATCTTCCATCAAGAAAAAAAAAAAGAAAGGAAAGGAAAAAGTAAGGATATATATCTGTGTAATCTCCCTAGGCCTACCTAGCATAGTCTATGGAAGACATCACACACCCTAATCCGTATTCAAGCCTGATAGATCAGAAACCCCCCCCCCCTTTCTGGTGCCCCTTTTACTATAGCTTAAGTGCTTGAGAAGACATGTTAAACATAGAAGACATGTTAACACACCCAACAGGACCCTGAGTTCAAGACAACCTTCTAAGAACCCTAATATTGGTCATAAGACATATACCCTCTTTACTAACTTACCCTTCCAAGCTAAGTGGCGAGAGGAAGGCCTAGAGTGTGTACTGGGGTCTCTAGTCAAGGCCTCCTTGACCTGGACCATTTCCAAGGTAGTGAGCAGTCTCCCCCCCAGGTGGGAGGGAGAGAAGACTGATTGGCCATCTTTCAAGGCACTCTCTGACTCCTGCGACCAGGGAACTAGGACATAGAGGAAAAGGACTTCCTGGTCTACTTCCTCCAAAAGGAGAGTTATCAAAGCTGTCCACCTGGGACGCTTTTCCCTTCCAGCCCCTCCCTTCCAGCAGCACCAAAAGGAAGCAGGAAAACATCCGTCATCACAGCCCAGGATACTACTTTTCCACTCGGCTTCTATCAGGATATCCCTGCCTTTTCCCAGGGGCTTAGGGTCAAAAACCTGGAGGGCAGATGGTGAAACTGCCAGCTTCATTCCAGAATTCTTGGCCTTGATGAGGCTCCGTTTCTAATTGACTCCAAACCCAGTTTTAGGCCTGGTCAGCTCCCAGTCAGTCTCCCGAGCAGGACAATTACATGACCCAGGGGATCCTGTCCACCCCTGACCTCACATCGCGTACCTCTGGTCAGGTTACAGCCAGGCTTCTGAAGGGACAGGGTTGTGACCAAACACCTCTTCTCCCCTGTATCTATTTCTCTCAGGGATGAGTAGGTCTGGGGAGTAAGGAGCCAGGAGGATTCCAGATGTCTGCCTTGATGGACAGCTTGATCCCTTTTCTTAAAGCCAGGTAAGGGCAGCTTCGAGAACTGGAAACTCCCCAGTTTAGCCTCTCAGGCCTTCCTACAGTCCCCCCCACCCCCTGCCCTTGGCAATGAGAACAAAAGAGGGGAATTTCAAGGTGATTTCCAGGTTTTCAGAGCAAACCCAGTTACTGAGGATTAACTGAGGATGTACAGTGTCAAAACGGGTACCAGGGGCAGGGTGCAGAGGGCGCCTCTCCAGAGTCCCTGCCCTCCTGTCAGAGACCTGAAGCTGACCTGCTTGCTGCTGTGGGGTGTAAGAGTATGCCAAAGGGGCATGTGATGCAGCCAGGAAGAGAAGCCAGAACTATCAGTCAAATCACTGGACATCCAAGTCACCTGGCTCTGGAAGGGTTTCTTCCACTTCTCATTTGGCAAAGGCTTTGAGACACAGAAAAGACGTCCTCTGTGGTACCCAGTACCCGTGCAGAGTCTGACTAAATAATAGATGCTCTAGCTCTGTCCTTCTGGGGACCCAGAGAGGGAGGTGCCTGTGTCTGAAACAGGCCTAGGAAGGTATGGGTTTTAGGCATGCTCTTTCTTGTGTGTCTGTCTTCTAGTCCAGTCCCTGGGACACACAAACAGAGAGAACTGTATGCAACAGCCATGGGCAAGCTCCAAGGGCATCACACACCTGAGACGTGGGCACAAGTCAGGTTGGCAGGAGTCATCCTCTGCCACCCCCCGGCTCCCTCTTATATCTGTTGCAAAGTTCACTCCAACCCTGAAAAGTGTCAGAAGGGGCCAGGGATGAGCATGGATTTTGTCAGAGGAGTAGATGGATAAGAAAGTAAACAGGGCTAGGGGGCTGCGCCTGGAGGTGCAAAAGGGCCCACTCACTACTCCAGGGGTACAGATCAAAGACATCCAGTTACACAAGCAGAGATCAGGACCCAGTGAAACTGATCTGGAGGCAAGGCCAGAGAAAGGAATGGGATCCAGAACTGACTTTGGACCCTACCGCACACATAATTCTAAGGAGTTGATTTCAGAGATCAACAATAAACTGAATTAAGCATAATTACAGCCCTCGTCCACCATCCTCTCTGTATAGCGCCCCTAGAAGGGACGGGGTAGTCCCAGACAGAATCCAGACAAATGTTCTTCATCCAAGAGTGCCCAGGCTCTAGCAACTCCAGTTACAGGGTGACTGCTCCTATATATACGAGTCCTCAGTGCAGGAGGGGGGTCCTGGTCCCCAGTCAGTCACATGATTGTCAGAGGTGAGACCAGCAGAGGCGAGGCGTCAGGCCAGGTGCTGGGCATGAGCCCTCGGCATAGGGATTTAAGGAAGGAAACCACTGAGGCTGAAAATAAAACTTTAATGTGCACAAGGAACCCCATTTTAATGATGGACAGAGAGAGCAAGGTGCAGGGCAATGGGGAGGGTGGACAGTGGCCAAGAAGGAGGCCCAGGAAGCCAGAACGGTAGAGACGAGAGCCCAGGAGAGAAGAGGTCGCTGAGCAGGCAGGGAGTTCAAGGGTGGGGACTGTCGGGGAGACAAGGACCCCAGTGGCACCAGTCTGGCTTCACTGGCTGGCCGCCTCCAGCCTCCATTCTTTACCGCCTACAGTTCTTTCTTGCTGGAGTCCGGAGCTGGGCAAATTTGCCCTTATCCCTTTAAATGTCTTTCCAAGGGCTGAAGTACTGGCCCTGTGAAGAGGAGAAAAGCAGCCTGTAATGGTCTGGCCCCAGTACTGCCCTCTGTCCACGGGTCCCTGCACTGGTGGTATCCATTCAACATCTCCCGGAGAGGCCTCCTTCCTACCAGTGTTGTGACACTAAGACCAAGGCCCAGGAGACAGTAGACAGTAGGTCAACAGGCCACCTGACTGCAGTGCCCAGAGGGCTCAGCCAGGGTCCCATCTCCTGCTACTACCAGCCCAGGGGGGTGGGACGAAGATGGTATCTGTGTACACTCAGCCAGGCTCCAATCACTTCACTTCCTCCTTATGACAAACGATGCTTCCACCAGAGGCCAGTGGATCTGGTGAGGTCTGAGTTCCAGATTGCTTTTTCTCAGGGACTTGCGAAATTTGAGCACTAAGCCACAGCCTGTGGCCAGTGTGTCAGCCTCAAGTCAGGGGTTAGAGGGAATTGTAAGGGAGGAGTCAGCGAGAGGCAAGATGGGAACAGGGAGTCCAGCTGTCTCCAGTAAGGGCTTGGGGGCTCAGGGCCAGCCCAGCAGGGCACGCTTATTGGAGAAGTGGGGGGTGGAAGGAGTGTACAGATGGGGATCGCTTTGTGCCAAGGAGCGATGCTGGCTGTGAGCCCTGATTTTCACATTCACTCAAGCTGCTTGCATGATGGGGCAAGCTACTGACCCTCTGGAGCCTTCAGAGAGTCTGCTCATCTGTAAAACGGGCGGGCTTCTAACAGTCCCTGCCTCCTAAGGGTTCTTCAGGTTCCTGTAGAAAAGGATCTTCACTCAGGAAACTTTTGCTAAAATAGTACTACCTAGATGAGCTGAGCCAATCCGAGAACAGAGCTTGCTCCTACAGAAGGGAGAGTGGATGCTGCAGATGTGAGGAGTGAGTGACGGGCACTTGCTCAGCTTGCACGAGGTCCTAGGTTTGAGTACTACCACCACCAAACCAAACCAAACAGAGCAGCCTGGGAAATGCTCTTCACAGAGAAGGCCAGCTGAGGTCTACAGGACAAGTGGACAGGAGGGGGACAGCTGTCGCCTCTGGTGTCCCTTCCTGGCTGTTCATGACAAACCGGTTGCTCAGCTCTCCAAGGCTGAGTTTCTCTTTGTATTTGTTCATAAACAGGCCTCCCTATGTTCCCTTCTGCATCCCCTCCCTGGGTCCTGGATTAAGAACGAAGGTCCCCCGAGACATCCCCACCCTCCACCACACTGCCCACTCCACCCTCTCCCTCTGGAGTCAGCAGCTGCAGTGGGGGTGGATGTACTGCTGGATCTGGCAAGCCCCACTGACTGACCACTTCCCTTCCCTCCCAGGTCTAGGGGATTATGGGACACCACCTGGGGCTGACAGTGAGCCAGCAGGTCCTGCCAGCGGATGTAGGTCTGGGTGGCGAGGTCCTTGAGTTTGGTCCGGTGCATGGCCTGGGGGCTCTCCCGGATATGGGTGCTGATGTGACGGTCCAACTGCATGCACAACAGCTGCAGCTCACCCTGAAGAGGAGACGGAGGAGGCGTGACATAAGCCAGGCATATTCTGGAGGCCGTGCAAGAAGGCGAACTAAGTCAGAAAGGGAGTGTTATCTCTGAGTGACTGCTGGGAAGCTGGGTAGGAAAGGGAGGAGAGGCGAAGGGCAGCTTCAAGGGGCAGGTCAGCATCTTTTGGAATGGCTTTTGAGACATGGTGGGAGGAAGGGGCTCTGGCAGCCCTCACCACTTTTTTCTTGGCCTCTCACTCTGTGGTTCCTGATGGAAGGCTGGTTCCACCCTGGCTGTTACGGGCCCGCATTCCTTGATGCGGTAGATACGGGCACCCAACCCTACCCTGCTCCAGCATCTTGGGAGACTCACCCACTGATCTGGAGTGATATCCTGGCTACTGACCACCACCCCAGCCAGTGTCAGGAGGCTGTGGCACAGATAGCAGACCTAAGAGAGAGAGAGCACAAAGATGTTCATCTGAGCCTGGGAAGGTTCCTTTTCTCAGCACACAGCAACAGCTCTCACGAAAGCATCTTCAAGGAAGGCCTGCATGAACAGAACTTGGCCTCAATGTCTCAGAGCTGCGACTGTCCAGTAGGATGTACCCACATTCCTTGTCACTAAACGACTGATCCCCAAATGCCTGCCACCCAGAAAGCCATACCACCCCCAGCCTCACTCTGGAACGCCTGAAGTGAAAGTCCAGAGGGTCTGTGTACTCCGCCCTCTGCAAGGCCTGTTTGCTGAGACAGTGGTCAGTGACTGAGGTGAAACTATGCCCTGTGCAAGCTCTAAGCCCCGACCTTGGAAATGTGCCCACAGCGGATAAGCACCTCACAAACCCAGGCACAGCAGGATGCTGGGGGAGGGAAGGGGAGGCCAGTGGGAATTACCTGCATACCTTCCCCACCAAGTCCACCCTCACTCTTTTTTTTTTTTTCTGTTTTTTTGAGACAGGATTTCTCTGTGTAGCATTGGAGCCTGGGAACTCACTCTGTAGACCAGGCTGACCTCGAACTCACAGAGCTCTGCCTGCTTCTGCCTCCCAAGTGCTGGGATTAAAGGCATGTGCCACCACCGCCTGGTCCACATTCACTCCTGCCACTAGAAACTTCAGAGGTAAAAACAGAACAAAGGCCAGGTATGATGGAGCATACCTACAATCCCTAACTTGGAAGCTAAAGCAAGAAGATCACAAGTTCAAGGCCAGCCAAGGCTACAAAGGAAGAAGAGCCTGTCTCAAAAACAAAAGAAAATATACAACAATGAACACAAGAAAGAGACAAAAAGAAAAAGAAGAAAATTAGGACAAAGGCCAGTTCTACTGAATGAGAGAAGGGATTAGGTCCAAGACACCCCGGGTCCTCTACTGGAGGTGTTCGTTTAGGGGGCATCTGCCTGCTATGCAAAGAAAACGGACTCTGTCGTTCTGGCAGAGGGTGGGTCGCTGACAGCAAGCAGCCTGCTCTTGGCACTGTGGACTTCTGTCAGCAGCCACACCACCTCTACACAGAGGTCTTTCATCCCTGTCCTCTGGCTCCTTTTCCATCTAAGATAAGGAGAACAGCGGCACACTGAGGCCTGGGGAAGAGAAGGGATGAAGAGGAAAGCCGGGGATGGCCAGGAGGGCTCTCAACCGGCCCCAGGGCCCTCTGTGGATGCTTCCTTGCCTTTATAGTCCTGCCCTTCTGGATCGCCAGATAGTAGCCAAGAAACAAGGGCATCATTTTTGCATGGACCCAGGAGCCTTCCCGAGAACTACCTCTATAGGTACTCAACTTGGCACCATCTACAGACTTCTTGAGACCAGTGTATCCTGTGGAGAAACGCCACCTGGGCTCCCAGGGCAGCACCTGCCTCCTGAAGACAACTGCAGAATAGCCAAAGCCTCCAGGGGACCTGACTCACAGGTTGACCAGGTGAGGTGTCAGTGGGGGCCTACACACACGGCAACAAAGAAACAAAGTGGAAAGGGCAGGCCTCCAGGAGGGCCGCCATGGGGAGGGCAATATCCAAGCTTTCTAAACTGGACTCCACCTGCCATCCCTGCCCCCTCCTCCTTGGGCTGCCTGGTGCTGGCCACCCCAGCATTAAATCAGAGTCCAGGGTACTCAGTCGACCCCTCTGTTGTATAGGCTCAGGCCTGCCCACCTCAACTGTCCCTTGACTAAGAGCTTCTACTCAGCACCAGGAGGAGCTTTGAGAGGCAATGGATGATTTGCTTAACAAATACCAAATCTCAGCTGCGCAGGAGACCAACGGGAAAGAGTTCTTCTGCTTCTGGAGAGACCGTGGTGGGGCTGCAGGGGGAAGTGACTAAACCAGAGTGGGCCTTGAAAGGACAGGAGGATTGGAGGAGAGAACGGCCCTGTGGGCAGAGGCAGCAGATTACAACACCAGATCCTGGGGCTGATGCAAGAGACAGGTGGAGCATTGGGAGGAGG